>NC_138070.1:22418409-22568105 GCF_964194185.1 Rhinolophus hipposideros | reverse complement strand
AAACGTTGAAAAAAGTTTGGACACCCCTGCTCTAAAGCATAAGGGAGGATATGCATAGGCTATATGCAAATATTACGCCATTTTATATAAGGGACTTGCGCATCCTCAGATTTTGATGTGTGTGGGCGGCCGGGCCATGTCCTGGAACCAATCCCTGTGGAGACTAAGGGAGGACTGTATTTTTATTTTCCCCCTTTGTTAAAGGAAACATTGTATTTACTCTTCTGCATCTGCCTTTTAAAAAATCTAATAATATATCCTGAAAATATTTCCATATCAATATGTAGAGCGCTCCCTTGTTTGTTTTTACATTTGCATACTATTCCATTGTGAAGATACACCATAGAATATTTAACCTGTCTCCATAGGCAGATATCCAAATTATTTCTCAAGTCTTATTGTTGTAAACAATGCTACAATTTGTAATTTTGCATGCATATAATTTCATATGTATGCAGGTGCCTCAGTCTGTTTGGGATGCTATCACAAACTTCCATAGACTGGAAACTTATAAATGCAAATTTATAAGCTTATAAATATAAATTTATTTCTCTCACTTCTGGTGACTGGGAAGTTCCAAATCAAGGTGCCAGAAGATTAACTGTCAGATGAGGGTCAATTTCTTTGTTCCGATGTCCTCACATGGAGGAAAGGGTGAGGGAGCTCCTTGGCGTCTCTTTATTAGGGCACTACTTCCATTCATGAGGGCGCCACCCTCATGACCTAATCATCTCCCAAAGGCCTGACCTCCACATACCATCACAGTGGGAATTAGGTTTCAACATATGTATTTTGGGGAGGACACAAACATTCAGTCTATAACAGCGGGCATTACTATAGAATAAATTCCCAGAATTGCAGATTAAAGGATAAATGTACATCTATAAACATGGTCAATTGTCCTTCCTAAAGTTTGTACCATTCTGTACTTCAGCAGTAATATAAGAGAACGCCTATTTCCCCACAGCCTCATCAATAATGTGCCAGAGTAGGCACACTGGTCTGGCACTTAGGCACTTAGGCAGCAGTGGCTTAACACAACAAAGGTTTATTTCTAATTTAGGGCACACACAGGGCAATGTTCCTCTGTGTATCGACTCAGCAGTCCAGGCTGGTGGAAGCTCCATCATCCTGAGGCTACACCAAGTGGAGCACTTGACCTTCTCCCTTGGTAGCTGAATTGGGAGCAGAACTGGAGTCTCTTTCGTAGCACCAGCTATTAAATGCTTCAGCCCAGAGGAAGTATGTTAATTCTGCTTGCATTTTATGGGCCAGAATGAATCACATGCCAAGCCTAAATGAAAAGAGAGCAGGGAATTGCATCCTCCAAATCCTTAGAAGTAGAGGAGAACCAGATATTGGTAAAATTATTCATTCAACTTCCAGATTCTTGCCAACCTAATAGACGAAAAAACATTCAGCGTAGTTTTATTTTGCATTTCTCTTTTTAGGAGTGAGGCTGAGCATATTTTCATATGTTTAGGAACTATCAACAGTATGACAATTAAGTTCACAAACTTGTTGCAACGATGTTGCTAACTGTTGTGTTTTTTTTTATATCAGAGTGATTATTCATTATGAATTTGTACCAATTGGACAAACAGTTAACCAAGTTTACTATTTGGAAGTCCTGAAAAGGCTGCATGAAAACGTTAGACGACCTGAACGTTTCACCAACAATTCATGGCTCTTGCATCACGACAAGGCACCAGCTCACACGGCACTGTCTGTGAGGGAGTTTTTAGCCAGTAAACAAATAACTGTATTGAAACACTCTCCCTACTCACCTGATCTGGCCCCCAATGACTTCTTTCTTTACCCAAAGATAAAGGAAATATTGAAAGGAAGGCATTTGGATGACATACACAACATCAAGGGTAATACAATGACAGCTGTGATGGCCATTCCAGAAAAAAATAATTCCAAAATTGCTTGGAAGGATGGACTAGGCCCTGGCGTTGGTGCATAGCTTCCCAAGGGGAGTACTTCGAAGGTGACCATAGTGATATACAGCAGTGGGGTATGTAGCACTTTTTCTAGGATGAGTTCTCAAACTTAATTGCCGGACCTTGTATTCAAAAACTCCTAGCTAATTCTAATGTGCTCCAAGACTTGCACCTCCTTGAAATTTCCTACTCAGTTTAGATTTTCCATCTGAGAGAAACATCTTTTCCTCTCCATGATTAGTAGGACAGTGATGACTAATTCCATGAGAACTTGTCCTAGAGGTAAGACTTTTAAATAATGGTAATAGTTCGATTCAAATTATAAACTAACTTTCAATCAACAACCATAATATTTATGCCCTATAACTTATGGACCATAATGGGAAGCAGGATGGTCATTCTGTAGTTGAGCCAGAAGTGGAAATCTTTGCCTAAAAACAACCAAGACTCAAGCTTAAATGTTACGAGTCTTGCATCAACCCTTGTGGCCACCATCTCTATTTGAGGAAGAAAGTATCTTATAATTGTCTTCATTGTACTTTTCTCTCTAAAATCTCCTTTTAATTATATTGACAGTGGACTTGAAACCTACGTCTCTCTTTCCTAACACAAAACTAAAACCTCAAAAATTGGTATGAAAGCATGAACACATTTATTTTCCCCTCAGGTCCTTTTCCACGTTTTTATTTCCTACCCATCAGAATAGTGGTTCTCTGGACATCTTTCCATCTGAAAATAAAGAATTTGTTTTTGCTTAACCCCCCAGATTACCTAGGAGCCTCACACTCACTACCTAGTGCAAAGCCTATTGAAAAAGTAGGGGATCAAATATATGGCGATGGAAGAAGAACTGACTCTGGGTGGTGAACACACAATGGGATTTATAAATGATGTAATACAGAATTGTACACCTGAAATCTATGTAAATTTACTAACAATTGTCACCCCAATAAATAAAAAGAAAAAAGTAGCCATGACTTAGGTCAGAGGCTAACACTCCTGAGATTAGGCAATCGTGTAGGTCCATACCTGCAACACTTACAGAAGTGTACTCATCAGGGATTCATGGTACTCATCAGGGATTCTCATCTTACAGAAGTGTACTCATCAGGGATTCATGGTATAACCACCTTGACCAGGTAAATTTTCTACCGCAATAATTAGAAACTCTGATTCAAAATAGTTTAAGCAGTCAGGGCATTTGTCATTTCCCATAACATGAAGTCTTATGTAGAGGGTAGCTCAGGATACAGGATATCCATACCTTGGGTCTGCTTCTCTGTGATTTTCTAGGTTCTAACCACCTTCAGATTATGGCTTCATCCTCTAGCTGGAGGCTAGATGGCTACAGTCACCCCAGGTCTCACACAGCGCAATCATGACAATGCCCAGTGGAAGGACTGCTACGTATTTATTTGTGTCTCTTTTTAAGAGCAAGGAGCACTTCCTCCAGAAATGTTCTGAGAGACACCTCCTTCCCATCCCCACCCCACAGAGTCACGCACCCATACCTTAAAGAAAGCACTGGCAAGAGTGGGGCCACCTAGACCTGACTTAGACCAAACCGGACTGTGGCTTTGGCATCAAGAAGGAGAAAAAAATGACTTCTGGGTAGATGTACAAGCAAATGTGGACTAAAACTCTCCCTTACTGGAATTCAGAGAAAGAAGCCCTTTCTAAGATCCTGAGATAATGGAAATTTAGGTGATGGATAAACTCAGCACGCATGTACTGAGTGTCTTCTGGGAACTGGGGTTGGAGATCAAAGGCGAATACCGTTCTACATGGCTTTGTGTGGTGCTGCTCAGTCTAGTGGAGGAATTACACTTTTTTAAAATTTATTTTGTTCCATTTATTTACTTTTGTGGTCTTCTAGTTTTTAACCTGGCTCCTCAAATGGATTTTCTAGAGAGAAAATGGGCTTTTCAGCCGTGATGAGACTTTCATTCCCTACCCCCCGTTTTATTGAGATATAATGGACATAAAATATTGCATCAGTTTTCGGTGTACAACATAATGATTCAATATATGTATATATTACACAATGATCACCACAATAAGTTTAGCTAACATTCATCACCTCACATAATTACAGTTTGTTTTTCTTGTGTTGAGAACTTTTAAGATTCACTCTCTTTGGCTGGCTGTGATCCTAAGCGGCCGGCAGCCGGCGAGAGCAGTCACCGAGGACTGGCGACCGGCTGCCTGGCGGGGGAGGGGGGAGTAAGGCTCATAACACCAGCGTGGATGGGCCAGGGAGCTGTGTCCTACACAACTAGACTGGAAACAACAGCTTGAACCGGAGTGGGGGGGAGACGGGAGATGGGGGGGAAGAGATTCACTCTCTTAGCAACTTTTGTTTATTTTTTATTTTATTTTATTTTTCAATGGGAAATTTATTTTTATTTTATCTAAGTTCTATTATTCGGAAGAAAGATTACACTTGATCTACATGACCCCAGAGTTTTTGGACCAATATAAAGGGAAAGAGATGTCAGTTTGCTATAATAAACAAATTTCTAATAGTCAAAAATTCCAAATAACTAGACCACCCTAGGGTATCAGGATTTTTTCTTTCCTTGAGGTTTTTAATCAAAGAAAATATATTCTCTCTTAGGGAAATTTGTGTAGGTATTTATGCATAAGAAATTTTGTAACTCTGTTTTTACAGGATCCTCCATTTTTAGAATTTACTAATGAACCACAATTATGTGATACAGAGCCATCTAGAAACAAACCGGTATATAACAAAGCACTTTAATCTCTAACGCTTCCACCATTCTTAGCAACTTTTAAATACTGCACAATACAGTACTGTTAACTTTAGCGACCATGCTGCAGACCACATCCTCACAGCTTATTTATCTGATATAACTGGAAGTTTGTACCTTCTGACCACCTTCAGCCATTTGCCCACCCACCTCTGGCAACCACCAATCTGTTCTCTGTATCTTTGAGTTCAGTTTTTTTAGATTCCACATATAAGTGAGATCATACAGTATTTGTCTTTCTCTCCTGACTTATTTCACTTAACATAATGCTCACAAGGTTCATCCATGTTGTCATAAATGGCAGAATTTCTCTCATTGTTAGGGCTGAAAAATATTCCATTGTATATACATATATACTACATTTTCTCTATCCATTCATCAACTAATGGACACCTAGGTTATTTCCATATCTTGGCTATTGTAAATAACGCTGCAATGAATGTGAGGGTACAGATATCTTTTTGAGATAGTGATTTTGTTTCCTTTGGGTAAATACCCAGAAGTGCAATTGCTGAATCACATGCTAGTTCTATTTTTAATTTTTTGAGGAACCTCCATACTATTTTCCATAGTGCCTGCACCAATTTACAATCCTAATAACAATGCACAAGAGTTTTCTCCACATCCTCACCAACACTTGTTATTTTTTTGTCTTTTTGATAACAGCCATTCTAATAGGTGTAAGATGGTATCTCATGTGGTTTTGATTTGCATTTTCCTGGAGGTAAGTGATGTTGAGCACCTTTTGATGTACCTGTTTGCCAAGGATTTCACTTTCTTGCTCTCTCTCACCCCCCTCCCTTTTTTTTAAACCATCCTTCAATAAAAAACTACTGAGTGCTTTCTCTCATTGCAGGCGCAATGTTCTAGAGTCCCATCTTCAGAAAGCTTACATTCCAGTTTAAATTGTTTGATAATTACATTTCTTGCTACAAATGAATAATTATGGCCTTTCATTTCATTTAAAAATTCATTGTGATTTTGGTTAGTATCTACAAGAAACTAGTTACATCTGGGCCTGTGGACCTGGGACCATCACATTTGGGGCCATCGAGGTTGTGTCATGCGCTTCCTCACTGGCCAACTTGCTTCCTTAAATGACACTTCTGTCATAACCACAATGGGCGCCAACAGAGGTTTTTAAGCAGGGGGATAACATGTTCCCCTTAGCCTGTCTCAGAGAACTGAAACTTTAAAACAAAACACATTTATAAAAAAAAAGGTCAAACCAACCCACAGCAGAACTTGATTTTGATTTTATTTCCAAATGGCCTGGAGGTGCTCTTGGTCTCAGAGGTTTGTCTCTGGCCTTAGTGGCTCTGTACCCCTTAAATGCTGCCTCTGTGGGTAGGCAGGGTTTTGCACATCTAAATGACTTGCTTCACTCCCTGCTCTTAGCCTACTTTCAAGTTGAGTCCTGCCTAGACTTTGCAATGTTCTTCTTTGCGTTAAAGTGCAAAGATCAATGTTGAATCAGTTTTGCTTCCAGTCCTTCTCTGATCTGAGCTTCAGTTCTAGCACCCAGACTTCTGCCTGGTGACCCTGGTCAAGGAACCAGACTATAGGCCTCAGGCCAGAGTTTTGACTTTTAACTTTCCTTTCTTGGCTTTGCTAGCCACGGGGCAGGCAGCTCTCAAACTCCAGCCACACTGTGTGGGCTTCCCTACCTTCTGCCAAGCATCTTGGGAACAGGAGCTGAGACAATGCCAGTGCCCTTGGGGGTGGCGATGAGGCGCACCAGCTCAGAGCCACAGGGGCCGGTCACCTTGCAAGGGACGGTGTGGGGCTTGCTCATCTTGTTTCCCCAATAGCCTCACCGCACACAGGGACGCTGGAGAGCTTGGCCAGGATGATGGTCCCGCGGATGGTGGTGACTACCTCCGTGGAGCACTTAACACCCAGACCCACGTGTCCACTGCAGTCGCCAAAGGTGACAAATGCCTTGAACCAGGTGCTCTGGCCAGGCATTACCTTCCAAACCTCGTCCTTGAGGGATGCCCCCAGGAAAAAAATCAATGATCTCAGTATCTTGATGGCAGGGAGAAGAGACAGATCTCCTCCAGGGACTTGATTTTCATATCCTTGACCACTCGGCCCAGCTTGGTGATGGGGATCCACTCTGTCCTCAGGCTTGCCTCTGCGAGCTCCGCGGCCTCGAGCCTGGCAGCGACCCTGACTCCGACCCCGGCCCCGGACGCCTGCCTCAGGATCCTCCGCGGTCTCCCATTCCAGGGTCCCCAGGGCCTTGGGGCCCTGCCGCAGCACCGGAGTCATCCGCCATTTGGTGTTATATCGCAGAAGCCATAAATAAAGTTTTATTGGAATATGGCCACTTGCTTTTATATAATACCATCTTTGGATGCTTTTGTGCGATGGTGGTGTAGTTGCGACAGACCATTTGGCCTATGAACCTAAACGTTGACTGTCTGGCCCTTTACAGTTTGCTGAGCCCTGATCTAGACCGTTCTGCGGGGGGGGGGGGGGGGGCGGGGGGGGGACAGGGAGGCAGCAGATTGAAAGAGTACTCTAACGAATGAAGTTTTCAAGGAGGAAGCTTGTTCACAGGACTAAATGTGGCAGGGAGGGCCAAATGCAGGAAGACTCAACATGGAGGAATCCCCTCCACCAGTTCTTTGAAAATGACTATGTAGGAAACAGGATTTGATTAAAAACTTCACATTTTATTTTATGGAATATGGTTGTTGAATTGAAGGCATGGAGCATAAGAGCTGTTCTGACACAGACTCTGAACAAAAAGTCCACTGTCCCACAAGCACTTATAATAACTAGATCATTCCATACACAAGACATTTCACTCATCAGCACTGAAGATTATCAACAACACTGGTAACTTTAAAAATTCTGCAGAAAAGGCCTACATAGGCAAAGTATAAGATTTTTATTAAATCAGTAGTGTACACTTAAAATTACATATTCACAAAGTTAGAGAAATTAAATGCACTTATGAGTATGTAATTTTTTTCTTGCCACCTGAGTTAAACTCAGGTCTCCTTTCCTACAGAATGCAAAAGAAGACATTCACGAGGGAACCCCACTGCTATGTCACAAATCATTAGATGTCAGAAATAATTTCCTCTGGAGGAGAATGCACTTATTTTTAAGTTAGTAGCACACTTCATATATAACCAACCTAAAGTTTACAAAAGCCACTTTTTTGAAGGCACAGATTGTTTCCACCTCGACTGTGAAAATAAAAATCTGTCTTATGGGCCCTAATGGCGAAGAAGGACGAGCTCGCTGGTCTTGTCTGTCCTACCAAAGCCCATCCCACAGGCAAGCCCAGCCTGGGCACCTCTGAGTATCTCCAGGAGAGGTGTCTAGTCTAGAGGGTAGAATATTTTGTTTTTGATCATCACCATCATGTGGGAAGATTCTGGTGGCTCCTCAGGCCTTCCTTTGTTCTCTGAAAACACAAGCAACTTTGCTTTATAAAGTAGAACCAGTAAATGGTCCTTGGAGTGCGTAGGAGCAGGATTCAATACCCAGCAGAAAGAAACTGCTGGCTAGCCTGTAGGCGAGGCCTTAGATATAGAGCGTCTGAACAAGAACAAAATAAGAGATAAGGCCTTCTAATATGTCAGAGGAAGACAAATTTCTAAGAAAGTGAGGGTAACTCTCCTTCCATACAGTTGGGGTTAAAAAAAGGGGAGGGAGGTGACTGACTTCATCAATTCAACAAGACAGTGAAGGTACATAAAATAAGGTGCTACTTTGCTTCAAGTTAGTTAAATCACTAATCCCATTATGTTAATGGAAGGCTGCTGAAGAGAATGTTTGGTAGTGGGTGGCCTTCCCAGTATCTATTTGAAGAAAAAAAAAGTTTGGATCTGAGGTATAATGTCTAATCCCCATGAGTCTATGTAGGCCTGATGCTGATAAGCAGAGTTATCATGACATACAGGGAGAGAAGGTGTTAGAGAGGAAAAAAACAAACAATTAGAATGAGTGGAAATGTACACACCGGCTGGCTCTGCCCTCTGGCTTCATGCTTTCTGAGCAGCCGTTTTGCTGAAAGCCCTGTGAATTTGTTTACATTGGGGTGGGTATATGTTTAAAATTTTTCCTTTTACCGGTTATCAAGAGAATATCTGACAAACAAATTATCTAATTTGATTACCTATAATGACATCCTGGGATAGTCACCATAATGTGGATCAGACCCCCGGAGGTGGCTGCAACTTGACAGAAAGTGTCTGCCGATGGAAGCTGTCAGTATTTTTAGGACGCTCATGTATTATGGGATGGAATTTATACAAATGAATTGTTACATAAATACGGATGCTTTGCTGCAGCACTCTAAAGAAGCTTCCTTTGCTTGAAGGGCCTTGTTTATAGGCTACAGAATGGAGCGAAGGTCACTCAGTCGGTGCCACGTTCAAGGTGAAAGACACTGTTACGTTCCAGTCTCTGACCTGTTGTATTAAAATCAGTCCCTTTCACCATCTTCAAAATATTTTCATTGATTTGCTTTTTTAAAAGACAAGGGTCTTATGGCTTCAATTATTTTGTTGGAGGTTTCAATACACAGAAATCCATTTAATTATGGAAATCAATTGTAATGAATGCTTTTAAGTGATTCTCTCTGTAAAATTAAAGAACGGGGCCAGTTAAAATGATGAGATTTGGCCTTTCTCTTTTAGCCAAATCCTTCTATACAAAATCAGCATCATTTACGGAGTTCCAGTCCTGAAGCTGGGTGGCAGAGAACCAAGTGCTGAGTCAAGTCACCTTGTAAGACGTGCAAGGAGAATGCGTGGGCACCCTGGATGGGTGAGGAGACACGGCCCTGAGTGAACACTGCCATACTTGCGGCCTGGTCAGGGAGAGGCCCAGAGGGTAGAAGGCTCAGCTAAGTGCAGGAAGACTACTGCTTGGCCATGTGTGTGTGATGCCCCATTCTTCTCTCTATAATAAGGGCTCCCAACTGGCCCACCAGGCAGCCTTGAGCCAGTGGGGCACCTGCTGCTAACCATGGACAGAGAGTCAGAGGCGAGGGCGCACGGGGAAGAAGGGCTCACCCAATTCCCTTCTATTTCCAGTCATCACAGTGAGCAGGGCTGGTCTGAACGCCTTCTACTAAAATGCACGCCAAGGATGGAGCCCAGGACAAGAGGTGACATCTGTCAACAAAACAGCAAAGAATGCTGATATCCTCTATTCTTGAATCTCACACTGATCCTTTTCTAGAAGGTTGAGAGAATCACGATGTGCTCAGTGTGTGTGTGTGTGTGTGTGTGTGTGTGTGTGGCGATGAGGTATCGTGACTAATTTAAACAAGTGTGGAAAGGAAGGACCCTCCCCCACAAACAACTGGCTCACAGGGTCCCTTAGCACGCTGACTCCCGTAAGGCCTAGGAATGACATATACAGCAAACAAGGATTGAAATTCTGCCCCCATCTTTCCACATGCTCATTAAAGTAAGAAATGCAACTTTTTCTTCTCCTTCCAGCATGGTAATAATCAAAGGCCTAGGATATTCAGGGGCAGGCTACTGTGCTCAGACTAAAATTCTAAGCATTCAGTTCAAAGAACTGAAAGAGGGGCTGGCTCTCAGAAACAGTGGGATGCACACTTCCTTATAACAACAAAATCTCTTCAAACCCACGCTATCATAACATTTGCAGACATGTTAAATTACATACTAAAATAATAAATGAAATTTCTTGGGAGTTTAAAAGAAGATCTTTCGAATCTTTTCATCACAATGGAGTAGAAATCCTTGTCCGTCTTTAAAGTTGTCGAACTTTTTTTTCTGTGCTTTTTATATTGACATCTAAGTTGTCCACTTTGGTTGTGAGGCGGCAAATAATGTCATCTTGCTCTTCAATTTCCGTCTGCATCCCCAGGGCTATGCCCTTCAGCCGGCCTAGTCCCATGGACAGCTCATCTGTGGGAGAGGAAAAGGACATGCAAACAGTGATAGGGAACTTCTTCTTGTTCCCTCCAGGTACTCAGAGACATTTAGATTACCAAGTCCTCTTCCTCAAAAAATAGGCTAACCTCCAGGGCGTTGGTTACATTTTCCAAAATACGTGCAAATGAAAAGAAAATCAGTTTACTCAATAAAAAGTAGTACGTGCTTAATGTAAAAGCCACTTCTCCCCACACTGCCCACCCAAAATAACCACTGTTAATATGATGGTGTTTCTCCTGCCAGTGTTTTTGAAAAATGCATATAGATGTACATTAATTTTTCAGCGGCTTTTGAACCCTCTAGTAGGTTGCTGCAAATTGAAAGATCAGTTAGTACTCATGGAAAAGAGCACAGAAGGGCCTGGAAACATGTTCCCTTCCTAGACCCCATGGTAAGAGAGGTATACCGGTTAATAACAGCCAGACTCACTGGTCTGCTCTTCAGAAGCAAAAACCCCACATTAGTGGGCAATGCCTGCTTTCCCTCCTTCCCTCTCCAGCTCCCTAAAACTAGATCAAACACAGATCCGGGGTGGGAAATATGAGGACCTACGTTTGGAAACATGTCAGAGAGACACACCTGGGAAGACCTGTCCAACAGGAGCCCCTGTATCCAGGCTACTTCAGCCCGACTCCCCTTTGGCGAAGGCTGCACCCCCTTGGTCCATGCTGCTAGTGGCAGAAGGGGGGATGTGTCCCTGCCCTGCCACCTGGGGGGCTCTGCCAGAAAACCCATGAACTACAGATGTACAGACGGACCCAAATGCTGTGAGGTCCCTTTACCTGTGCTATGAAAATTCACATTTTCCCACATTTCTTCTTCACTCGTGACTAATTCCAGATCCATGAACAACACATTGATACTCTGAATGTTCTGGGGTACAACAGTTAGCTTGCATGTCCCAAAACTGGCCTGGCACCACACCCTTCACTGACTCTGTGGTCAGGAAGAAGGCAGTGGCCTCTGCACAAACTGGGTGTCCAGATCCCGACAGCCCAGGGTCCCCATGTAAAAAGGAGTGAAGTACCGAAAGTGCTGGGTTCCTTCAGAGATGCCAGCTGGCGGAGCCCCAGGTAACTGTGGAGTACACTTACTCTGGAAAAGGTTTCGCTAGGTTCTATCAGTCTTGTTGAAATTCAAGCTCAAACGTAAGGAAAGCTCCATTTCCACCCAGGGGAGGTATAACATTGGGGGAAATCAAGGCCAATTCCACCAGGCCTGACTGCAAATCCATTTTTGTTCTGAGAACAAATGTGGACCCTGCTCCTTAGGCAAGCTCCATCCTGCCCAGGACACGGAGCACAGCTGAGGGGAGCCTCTGGGAGCCCCCTGGGGCCAGTTTCCTTCTGAGCTCATTCTCTAATTTCCTCAGTAGGCTTTTCCACTGCTGGTAATAAATATTTTCCTTCTGTTTCAAAAACTGTAAAAATCAACCTCACGTTCATTTTTAAGACAATGTCTATAAGATTCTATTCCCTGATGTACTCTGTGGCCAGCCTTAGGAGTATGTGAAAAGGAGCATGGCACAGATGACATAAAGAGAACTGAGGGTGAGTGGGGGGAAGAGACATGCGGGGGCACTCTGGGACCCCCTGATGGGCCTATGCCCACTGCAAAGAGGAGTCTCGACTTGATTATATCTGGGTGAACAATAAAGCCTCTTGCCCAGGTTGTGTGTGCGTGTGTGTGTGTGTGTGCATGTGTGTGTGTGTGTGTGTGTGTGTGTGTGTGTAGTAGGGGGCATTCCCAGAGCTGCTTTCTGCCCCTTTGCTAAGAACAGCAGGACAGAAAAGAGTCAGAGGGAAGAGAGATGAGGTAGTGCTTCATAAGCCTTCTTACTGCTAAATTAAAGATAAAACACTAAGTGAAAAAAGGCCAGAATATAGAAATACTGGCATTGATACCACAAATCTAAACTGGATCAATGAAAACAAAACAGTCTTCAGCCCTATGCTTCTTGAGTTTCTTGAAACCCATGACTATGAAGAATAAAACCTGTGAGTCACTCTTGGCCTCGAGAAGCCTGTCAACAGCTGGGACAGCAAAGAATAGCTACACTGAGATAGAAAGTGTGATAAAGTAAAGCCACCAGCCAAGGCAGAGCTGTCAGAGGGCGCCTGCACTAGTTCCTGAGACAGGGAGGGCGTGGTAAAAAGGGAAGAGCTAACCTGCCAGGGCAGCCAGTGTCAGCAGGGCCTGGTGGCCGACATCTGGAGTTTCCCCGTTCCACCCAGCCCTCCTCTATGCCACGCTGCAAGTCCTCATGCCAACTGTACACCCTCAGCCTCTCGGGGTGGGCTGGACATTCTGAGTTCTGTACCCTCTGTAGGTCTCCCTCCTCCCCCTCGAGAAACCTATGGTGCGGAGGACGGAAGTCTTTCAATCCCCTTTATGTGTCTCTGGAGTGGTCAGATCGGCAGATGCACCTTCTTCTGCCTGAAGTCTTTGGCTGCAGGGCAGAGTCCAGGGGACAGCATGCATGGCTGTCTGGGGCTTCCCTGGGCTCTGGGGGCAAAGGGCAGGTGGAGTCTGGTATGGAAGCTGCCAGGGTGAGAAGCTTGCTGAGATGGGCCCTCTGCCTTGTAGCCATGCAGGCCTAGTGCTGCCATTCACACCAAGGGTAGGAGTGGTGAGCTGTGGGCAGTGGAATTACAGTTCTTTTATTTATTTGTTCTTGCTTATGTCTGTTCTCTAAAACAACTGCCTTATTTCTGTGAAGATTTCTTTTCATGTTTAAAAGGAAAGTTCCCTGACTATAATTCCACTTCTAGTAATCTAGCTACAAAATGTGGCCAAACATTTCTTCACAGGGATGGACAGAGGATTATTTGCAGTCTCAAACAACTGAACAGCAGGGGATGGAACTGCTAAAGTGCTCTTCAAAGAGATTTTAGGAAAAAACGTTCAGGAAAGTAGTCAAGATCGAAGTGAAAAAGCAGGGGATACGGCCGTAAAAAAGAATGAAATCTTACCATTTGCAACAACATGAATGGAGCTTGAGAATATAATGCTAAGTGAAATAAGTCAGACTGAGAAAGACAAATACCGTTATGATCTCACTTATATGTGGAATCTAAAGAACAGAATAAATGAGCAAACAAAACAGAAACAGACTCAGATATAGGGAAAAAAACCCTGTTGGTTGCTAGATGGGAGAGGGGAGAAGGTAAAGAGATTAGAAAGTGCAAATTAGTAGATATAATATAGTCATGGGGATACGAAATACAACATGGGGAATATAATCAACAATTTGTAAAGAGTATGTAAGGTGCCAGATGGGCACTGGACTTATCAGGGGGATCACTTCATAGACTGTGTAGATGTCTGACTAATGCGCTGTACACCTGCAGCTGAAGTAGAATAATACTATATGTCAACTGTAATTACTTACATATATACATATATATAAATGTGTGTGTATATATAGTCATGGGAGTTGGTGTTTACCATAAAGAAGACAGTCAATGGTATTGTAACAGTTATATAAGATGTCAGAGGGGTTGTAGCTTGCGGGAATGGAGCTTATCACTTTGGGAGGGGTATAAACATCTAACTATTATGTTGCTTTGTACACCTGAAACTAAAACAAACAAACAAACAAACAAACAAAAAACAGGGGATACAGAAATGTGTATACTGAATGATCCCCAGGACATCTGACACTGTAGACATATGTGCACATATACACATGAAAATAGAAGGAATGGCACCAAAATTAGTGGCTACTGTTAGGAGGAATATGGATATTAATTTCCTCATGGCACTTACCTAACTTCAGAACTTTCTACAATGAATCTATGTACTCAGAAATGAAGGTAAATGTTACTGAAAAGAAAAAGGGTATAGATTTGCCTAACGTGCTGTCCATGCCACTCACTCAGGGCTGCTGGAATGGGTGCTACTCTGGGTGAACCAAGGAAGGGGCACACATTGTGTCCCCTCTTGGGAGGAGGAGCACAGGACGAAGCCTGTGCACCGACACCCAATATGCATCTTCATGGGGTTCAGGTTTGTCTCCCAAACCTTTAGAGCAGGGAATGTTTGACTTTTTGTTTCACTCATTTTGCTGTCTCCTAATGAGTGGAAGACTGACGAGCAACGAGGTCCCTGTTCACAGAGCACAGGTCAGAGGAGGCAGTATGCTGTCTCACACATCACCTAGAATCAGCTCATGGGAGCTGCTCACAGGTCAACTCCCACCGTCCGCACACAGGGCACTCCTCCACTTAAACTTCAAGTAACTGACTTCGCTCCCTTCATTCAAAGAATGATCACTGAGTGCTTGCCTGCCAGGTCCTGGGTGTGAAGTGGTGACAAATTGACATAGTCCTGTGTTCCCAGAAATGTATAGTCTGGTTAGGAAGACATCAGGTAAGCCACTGCAGTGGAAACAATAGGGTGCTCTGAGACAAGAGGCAGCCACATTAAAGCAAGGTTCACAGCCTAAGAAGGACTCAGCCTGCAAAGACCAGGAGGAAGGACACGCTAGCAAGATGGGGCGGTGAGGCAGGAAAAAACCGGGAGCCACAAAGTGATGAGGGCAGCAGGGGTAGAGAGGCAGGCAGGGGCCAGAGGCCAGGGCAAGGGACCTGGACTGTAAGGGAACTGGCTGTGTGGTCAGTGTGCTGTCATGGCCACACAAGCCCCGGCTCTTAGCAGGCCAGGCAGTTTCCCACGTGCTTGATGGTGTTGCTCATGTACCCCTCCTCCAGCCCTGAGAGGCAGATTTTGTTCCCAAGCCTGGTTCACAGGGGAAGAAACAAGGGCTCGGGATGCCACGTGTAAGGATGAAGCAAGCAGGGTCCGGGCTGCACTGTACGGCCCCTCAGGGAGTCCTGGGCCCTGCTGATGTCACGATCGAGATGAAAGGTGAGGATGGAGAGAAGTAGACCCCAGAGAGGGAGAGGGTGAGACTGACACAACTCATGTTGGAGCTGACATGTGGTGAGGGAGAGGCAGACACCAAAGTTTTGGTCCTGAGAGCCTGGGTGCCTACTGGAGTTACTGGTTGGCTCGTCATGAGGTGCCTGTAAGACAAGTGTCTCAAGTAAGGGGTCTGCAGAGGCAGGTGTAGCTTCCAGTCTTACCTAGGTTGTTGTCAATCTTCTGGTGATAGGCTCGAAGGTGTGGGTTCTTCGGGTAAGCCTCGGCACTCACAGCAGAACTGGCTCCTCCAGAGACAGGGTCTGAGTGTAGAAACACCAGGAGAATAGTTAACTCCTGTCTCTCGAAATGTTGCTTCACCAAATTAATTTTACTCTGGAAAATGGGTGGAAGGAATAAGGTGGTTGGTTCTGAGGCCATTCGAAGAGATGAGTGCGGGAACGGATCACACGCGGGGGGTGGGCAGGAGTACTGGGCAAGCTGGTGCGGGAGGGAGAGACATTTCCTTGGGGGCAGGCAGCCCTTTGGAGATCAAAGACCTTGAACCTAAGGGTCACGTGGTCTGACCCTGGCACACAAGCTCAGGAGAGAGACAGCGATGCGTACAGACGCACACAAGTAATAGTACGGCAGAACTGCAATAATACACAACCACAAAGGTTCGCTGACAAGGTCTAAAAGACAAGGTTTGAAAATGAAAATTCTTATGTTACAGAAATGGGATGATGGGTGATTTTTGTTTTTCTTTTGAAATTTCTATACTGTCTTTTCACTTGAAAAAAACAAGGAAACAAGAAACGTTAAATAATGGACATTTGCCCCAAGAAATAAATCCTCCTTGAACTTCAGTTTCTAAAGCCTGTCTGTTATCTCAGTTTACATCTTTTGGGGAAACATCCCTTTCAGACTTAGTGTATTTCCTCTAGCACAACCTACTGAAGCCATTCTACACGTAGTGTCATTTTTTTTTAAACCTTTTAACGTACACCACACAAATGAAAACTGCCTTTAATTCCTTAAAATCATGTCTTTGGAGTGTAGGGCTCCTACTCCACTTCTTCAGGGTGTGAGGAGCTCGGGTTCCCCCCCCAGGTTTATGTATTTCAGTTTTCTCTCACTTCCTCCTGTGGTTTTCACTTTTCCATACAGAACGGTGTTGATCTTAGTTTTTCTTGAACGCCAGCTCTTCCTCCATCAGGCCTTAGTCGTGTCAACCATGACAGTGGTGGGTTCCAGAGCTTCCGGGGTACATGCTTTCCTTGAAGGCAGCACAGGAAGCATTTGACTTCTGGAGTCCTTCAATGTGCCTGGCTTTCTAGGGGTCTACAGAAGCTCCCAGGAGGCCTAAATTCCTTTCCAGGTAAGGGATGTTTCTGGGCCTGTCATTTGATGTTAATGGGATAATTTGACACAAAACATTCTGTCTTGCACACCTTGTCCACGTTGCTGATTCTCCGTCTACTCAGGCCTGGGGGCTGTATTAGTCTCCTGCTGCTGCTGTAACAAACATCCTTCAGTTCTGGAGGTCCAAAGTCCAACATGGGTCTCACTTGGCTAAGATCAAGGTGTGAACAAGGTTGCGTTCCTTCTGGAGGCTCTTGGGAAGAATCCAATTCCTAGCCTTTTCCAGCTTCTAGAGGTCACCTGCATTCCTTAGCAGGTGGCCCCTTCCTCCAGCTTCAAAGCCAGCAGCATAGCATCTTCAATCTCTCACTCTGACACTTCCTCTTCTGCTTCCCTTTCCACTTAAAAAGGATCTTTGTGATTACACTGGGTCCAAATGGATAACCCAGGATAATCTCCCCACCTCAAGGTCAGCTGATCAGTAACTGCAATTCCCTCTGCAACCATAATTCCCTTTTTGCCATATAAGCTAACATATTCACAGGGTCTGTGGATTAAGACGTGGACAACTTTGGGGGGCCATTTTTCTACGTACCATAAGGTTTTCCTGCAGTTGGCTTTTCAATACCGAAAGAACTCAGGGTTACATGGGACAGGCTCATTTCCAATGGGACGCAGGCTCCCACTTCGTTATTCCACCCTCCATGGTAACACACACCTGCACCTCCCTGAGAGTGATACATCCCTTCACCCAGCATGTGAGATGACAGCAGCTGGAGACCCCACTGTCTCCCACCCACTCAGGGCCAACACCAAATCCAGAGGTCTCCCCATAGAAAGCGAATGGGAATGGGAGCACAGGTCCCCACTAACCTGAGTCATTCAGCTTCCTGAGGTTTGGGTGACTGGCTTGGTACTGTGCCTCCTGTTCTTTACTTGTACTTATAGCTTCTTTCAACCTTTGGATACAAGTTAAGAAAACAAGACAACTTTTAGGAAGGAAAACCACCTGTGCCAGTGCAGCCCGTCTTCTCAAGTAATGCCTGCGTGAGACCATCAAATGCCTCCTCTGACCACAGCCGGGACCCACCAGCCCCTCCTGGGACCCTCTGGCCGCGCACGCAGCGATCTGAGACCCCTGCTTCAGAAGCACAGCATCTGCTTAGGCGGCCCTCCCTCAGGAAAACGAGGATCCTAACACCAGGTGGAAAAGCATATGAAACAAACAAATGGGTCCTTTAGACTGGGGGTCAGCAAACTTTGACCTACAGGCCAACTCCAGCCCAATGACCTGTTTCTACATGGCCATGAGGAGAAGGGCCTTCAGAGACGTCCACTGGCAACCCATCGATTCCATGACAGGGGACACTAACTTTGAACCTCAGTTAAGAATTTCATTCTTGTTAGTAGACCTGTATTACAAAAACAGTGTACTCAATCATTATTTTCCTATTTTGATTTTTGTCACTAAATTTTTATTTTATTTTTTTTTGGTTTCTTGTTATATAAGTCTCTACAAAATATCTTTGATTTTGCTTCCTGGCTTGTGAAGCATAGTTTGCCAGCTCCAACTGTAGACAAGGACTTTCCTCAGCAACTCAGAGACACTCAGGCTGCACCTGACACCCCACTGAAGCCCCACAGGTGTGGGACGTGCCCCTGAAGCTGGGCCTTCCACACAGGCAGCCTGACTACTTCATCAGCCACGCTGGGCTCCTCACTCTCCATTTTCGCCCTTCCCCTGCACAGCTCCATGCTCAGTAATCCATGCAAACAAAAGTCCTCTTGACTCCTGATGTCCCCCAGAAACCCGGCCCCTCCTGCTCTGACTCTTTACCCTTAGAGATTAGTCCGTCGCCTTTCCAATCCTTAACCCCAGGATGCTGGGCATCTTTCTAACATAACCTTGACATGTCCTTCTCCAGTTAACGTCTTCAAGGGCTCCCTGCCCATTAGGACCAAGCCTGGGCTCTGTCAGGATAATGGTTTTGCAGGCCCCTAGGACTCCAGCAACGTGTAGAATAGAGCAGAGCTTTCTGAAATCTGTGGATTTCGTTACTCAGAAGCAGTGACTGAAGATCTAGAAGACACAGCTTGTTTCTTCAAGCATGTCTGAGAGCCTCATGTGTTGTTGGCCTGGGTGTAGGCAGGAGACTCATGGCTTCTGAGCCTGCCTGGCCACCACCCGGCCCGCACACCTCGAAACTGATTTTTTTCTGTGTACTCTTATGCACACAGTAATAATACATGATAAAAACTTGGTTTCTTTGTGAAAAATGGCTCCCCCAAAGAAAGCCAATTCTAGGGACAATGACAGAAGTAATAAGAAAGGGAAGACGTCTAAGAGAGTAGTAGCTCTTGGTCAGAAACCAAGTTTTGAGTAAGAGTTTCAGGTTTAGTGGTTAAATCTATGACCTGAATGGATCCCCCCTGAGCTTTAAATGGAAATGAGAGCAAGAAGCTTATGAAACTGTCAGCAAGAACAAAAATGGTTTACCAAGAGAGAAATAAAACTTTAAAGACGGCTCAAAGTTTTGTGCGATAAGGACGCACACAGGAAACACATGACTCGACAGAAGTTTGATTAGGAAAAAGTTATTTTAAAAGCTTTTAAAAGCCAAATATTCCTGTGTTTACGGATGAAGGGTTTTAATAGGATCACAAAAGTTTTACTCACTATATATTGCACTTTGTAGAAGCAATTATACATTACAGTGATTTTTCCAAATGTAGGGATTAGAAGCTCACAGCTCACGCCTTAATACCAAGTATTAATTTCTTAATACCATGGTATTAATTTCCCCCGTTCTGGAAACAGTCAATACCCTCCATTGCCGTGGCCTCTCCGGTGCCCTGACTGCCATGGGTCTGTCTCCTTCCTCCTCCTTCAACTCACAGGGTCCCACGCAACCCTGACTCCACACAAAACGTCACCTCCTCACTTTCGAGGGCCAAGCTTCCCCTCCCTTGAGCATCCCCCACATCACTGACCTAGCTCCTGCAGCTTCGTCTCCTAGCCACAGGGATGGGCCTGCAGAGCGTGGGCGCTTGGAAGTCATGAAGGAAGGAATCCACGCAACGCCAGTGGGGCAGCCTCTCCTACATAGCTGCACAGATCCGCTTCCACACAGTTGAATGAGCGTAAGTTGCTTCATTTAAAAGTTTTCCCTCGCTGCATTTAGTAAATGATGGCAAGAATTCTACAGCTGACTGGGGGCAGACGGCTTGATGAGCTACATGACACATGGGGCACCAAGAAACCCACCTCACCGAAATATTAGGTAGGTGCAAAAGTCATTGCGGTTTTTGCAATTGTTTTCAACCTTTTAAACCGCAATGACTTTTGCACCAACCTAATAACTCTGGCTGCTTCACTACTGGGACACTTGCTGGGAAAACCTTGAGTTTTCAAGGTGCTCCAGAAAACAAAGTTGCCCTGGGAGCCCCAGGACCTTAACGGCTTTTATAGCATGATAAGGGCTGTAGAGGTCCCATGAGTCCCAAGAAGTTTTTGGGAAGAGGCATGAGGACACAGGGAAGTGCTAATCACAAACTCGCCAGCTTCCCACCTCTCCAAAGGCTGGCTCTTCTGCTGAGGTCACGCGAGGTGGATCTCTCAGTCCAAAGCAAAGGGATATCTGAACTTCCTATAATAATTACATAGCCGAAAATGAGGACACAAATCATCTTTCTGATTGCATATTGAAAAAAATCTAAATCACTCCAGGTAGGGGAAGTGTGACAAGATATTTGAAATCAGAGTCAAGCTGGACAATTGGGGTGAATGGTGATTACGGCTGAGCCAAAAACAAACAACAAACAAACCCTCATAACCTTGGCTAGTAGTGTATGCATAAAAAACAGCTCCTGGGCGCCCCACTAACCACCTGCTCCCTTTTCTACCGTTTCTTCTCCGTAAGTACCAATAACTTCACCTGTCTGTCCTTTCTGCCGCCACCACTAGTTCCTTTGTCTACATTCGTTTCTCCCCAGTCCCACTATGTGCTGGAAACAGTTTCCTAATTTCTTCCCCACTGAACCCTACTTTCTGATCCACGTGGTTGCCACACTGGTGTATATACATGTAAACAGTCATTGGCTCTCCACTTAAGATGTGTGCATTTTACTGTACATTGGTTATGTATGTTAATAAATACTTCTAAAGAAAAGCTCTGTATTTCAGAATTAAGAGAGAGACAGAGAGAGAAAAAAATGGTTATAAAACCCGTGTAATAGCATTCATTATATCAAATATTTTTCTGGGTTAAATGGAAGCAGCAGGGTATAAAACCAAATGAATACTCTGGTGACAATTATGAAAAGACTGAATAGGGGGAAAAACTAAATTTTAAGTTTTTGTGTTATGGTACGTAAAGTACAGACTTCCTGTAACATGGCTACCTTGTTTTTTACAATAAAAAACAGACAACAATCTGAGATATGAATAATAGTAATCTATTTTAGCAGAAACTCAATTTTTATTTTTGAACAAGTGGTATTTACATATCTAGCCAAAACTTTTGGGGAAAATAATCTCTAACTTTAAAATGAAAACCAAATGGCAAATTGGATTAGATGTGGAAAAGTTCACTATAAGGACTTTTTAAAGCAAAAATTTTGTGAAGTAACATTTGTACTGATGAAGCTTTCTGAGGTGAACACTCTCTTTCAAGTTACTGGGGTCAGTTACTGGAGCAGTAATTTACTGAAGACCCAATCGATGCAGAATTTGCAGACTGGGTGTCAAAACAAATGAAGGTAATCAGGAGTGCTGGCGAAATGTTTGCTTCCACTTGCTTGAAGATGAATCCCTCCCAGTGAGAAACTTACAGGGTTATTGGATCCCTTTAAGGCACTAGAAGTGGCCTGAGAGCCTTGACTATTTGCACTAAACCCTGCTTTCTGCTACTTCATATCCAGACAGCTGAAGACTCACTTACCTACTGTTGGGCTGGGGGCCGAGGGTGCCATTCTGTTCGAGTGGGGTTTCTGCTGGTTTAGGTTTGAAGTAATTGACGAACCCCCCAAACACACTCTTAATGCTGTTAATGTGCTTCTGGCTGGTCTTTAAATCTTGATCCATCTTGTCCACCATCTTCTCTGTGCGTTCTAAGACTCCTCGCTGACGGACGAGCTCCTGTGGAGCACGAGAGATGACAGATGGCATTATATGTTTTTGTAATTCTCCCTCTACCTGTAGAGGGTCACACACAGCAGGCTCTTCATAAACCCTCAGTGAGCATATACAGGGACAGACACTGTCATTTTTAAGGGGCACGCTATCCTTTCCGACAACACACTCCTTTGTCTTCCCCTCCCTGCCCCACCTCTACTTGCTTGTTTCTTAATTTGCTCGAGTCCTTTTCCCTTCCTGCCCATGAGGTTGGCTCACAAAACCACATTAGATGGACGAACTGTGCTGATAGGGGTCAAAGTGCAGGGTCTCCACTGGCAGCAGACCTGCTGTAGCCCTTCCCTGGTCCTGTTAACCCTTACTGGCTTTGACCTGGCACCGTGCCATGGATTATGGTTTTGTATTTTCTCTTTTCAGGTATGGGTTAGGGTAGGGAGCCACCGGAGCCACGTGGCCCTACCCATGTCTTTATTTGTTTTATTTTTATTTTTTTAAAGATTTTATTGGGGAAAGGGAACAGGACTTTATTGGGGAAGAGTGTGTACTTCCAGGACTTTTTTTTTTCCTCAAGTCAAGTTGTTGTCCTTTTAATCTTAGTTATGGAGGGTGCTATTCAGCTTCAAGTTGTTGTACTTTCAGTCTTAGTTGTGGAGGGTGCAGCTCAGCTCCAGGTCCAGTTGCCATTGCTAGTTGCAGGGGGCGCAGCCTACCATCCCCTGCAGGAGTCGAGGAATCGAACCGGCAACCCTGTGGTTGAGAGGCCGCGCTCCAACCAACTGAGCCATCCGGGAGCTCAGCAGCAGCTCAGTTCAAGGTGTCCTGTTCAATCTTACTTGCAGGGGGCGGAGCCCACCATCCCTTGCGGGAGTTGAGGAATTGAACTGGCATGTGGTTGAGAGCCCACTGGCCCATATGGGAATCGAACCGGCAGCCTTCGGAGTTAGGAGCATGGAGCTCTAACCGCCTGAGCCACCAGGCCAGCCCCCTACTCATGTCTTTAAACTCTATTTTGTAGAATAGATTCTGAGGTCCTTTCTGTGCCCTATTAATGTCTTATTCCAGCTCACCCATAGTTTCAGCTTTAAAACTTGTAACAAGGGTGATCCTGTCATAAGGTCTTTGCACATGCTATGTTCTCCGCCTAGAATGCTCCTCATCCAGATACTTGTATGACTCCATTCCTCACTCAATTTGGGCCGTGACTCAGAGGCCACTTCCCTGAACACCTTCTCTAAATCAGAACTTCTCATTTCACCCTCAACCCTCCACTCTCTACCCTCAACGGGCTTTAGTTTAGTTTCACATTCTTTACAGCACATAAGCTCCATGAGGCAGAGACCTACTTTGCACACTACTTTGTCTCGAGTGCCTCACTCATAAGGTGCTGCTCACTGCAAATTTGCCAAATGAGTACATGAGTGACACTTTATGGCCATGGGGAGAGCTTAGACCTTATTCCCTAAGAACTGATGTTTCTGGTTGTGGATGTGAACTCACCACCAAAGCAACACTTTCCTTTATTTGTGCCAAACTTGCTTCAGCCTCTATTTCAGGCCATTCGGCCTTGTACCGTCCCTTGTGATCTGCCTTTCCAGCCAGAAGACTCCCAAGCCCCTCAAGCTTTTTTTTTTTTTTTTTTTTAATTAATTTTATTGGGGTGACAATTGTTAGTAAATTTACATAGATTTCAGGTGTACAATTCTGTATTACATCGTCTATAAATCCCATTGTGTGTTCACCACCCAGAGTCAGCCCTCAAGCTTTTCTTCTGCTACCGCATGACACAGCCTCTGCCCTCAGCTGCCTTCCTCTCAATCTTCTACTCTTACATCTACCTGTGGCTCAGCAATTTTATTAACTGTGCAAATCATCTTTAGAGATATTCTCTCCTGATACCTAAAAACAAAGTCATGAACAATTTAAACAAATGCCCTGGAAATTTGAAGGATAAAAACAAAACTACAGACAATGGGCTTAAGAACCCATTTCATATATAAATGTGTTAAGAGACAGTTTTTAGGACATTTAGAGCCCTAACTGTATAACTTGAGTTCTTATAGAGTTTAGTGGATGAAATTTAAAAACATAATGTATAGACAAAAAACTAAAACACTAGTCGAATTTACTATTAAATTCTGTTTAACTCTTGTTGGAAAAAAACTTAGAACTGCCGAGCTTTACAGCTTTGAGCATTTAAGTGTTTTTCACCAGTTCATGAGACATGTCAAGTAAAAAGAAAAATGTTTTCTGGACTATGTTCTTCAATTTGTCAAGCAAATCTTGCAAGGGTTAATTCTCGGGGACAAAAAAGTCTGCTAATTTATCTGGAGTTTCTACTTCTTCCAACACTTCAAGTTTGTCATCTTCATGTCCATTCTGAGGTAAGTCTTTTCTGGAACAAGGGAGAGCTATAAATTAGAATTAAAATGATTTTCTCCAGGATTCATGTGTTTGAGTCGATATATTTCTAATAGTCCAGTCCCACCCAGCTTATTTCACACACCGCACAAAACAGAAGAATTTGAAGCTGGAGAGGCACGTAAGGCAGCGAGGGGTGGGAATGATGGCCAGAGCCCTGCTGTCCACCAGGAGGCAGGTCCTTGGCAGGCCCTGGACAGCGAGCCCTTCCATCACGGCTTGGCTTGTCTCACAAACCTCTTGCCCTCCCATCTCAGCCTCTCCATCTCAATTTGGAGAATCACAGCAGTAACAAGTAGCTGATAAAAACTTTCAATTCACAGTGAGGTTTTATTTTTTTCTGTTCACTAGTGACACAGTCTCTCAAACTCTGAGTCTGCGTCACCGTGCTGACTTGGTAAGGAAACCAAACGTCTGATTTAGATGTTAGATGGGGGTGGCTTGCCCTGCTGTGATGCTGGAAGGCCAGGACTTGAACGCTGCTCTGGTGTCTGGACGTTTCTGTGAGCTGGAAGCTGGTGTTTACCAGAGGTGATCTGCTGGTCAGAGGAGGAACTTCTGCTAAAATCCTTGCTCAGGGGCAGAGGAAAGGACTGGACTCCGTGTGCCTGTGACCTAGTTTTAACCAACAAGGAAGAAGGACTTGGCAGAGGAAACACCAGAAGTGCCAGGACAGAAGGGATAGGCCAGGCAGGCCCTGCACCCCAGCCATGACAAAAGGCAGGGCTCAAACGCTCTTGGTCCCAAGGCATGCTCCCGTCCCCCAGAAAGGGGGCCACGTCACTTCTTCTCCATTGGTGCCTGTGAGAATGAGTGGTCGTAGAAGAGGTCAGAGGGGCTGTGAGCTCTGCAAAGTGCCCTCAGGATAAAGGGCACCCACACAAAGTACCTGGCTCAAGTGTTAGCATTACAGGTCCTTCCCCCTCTCCTTTGAGCCCCAAAAGGAATTTTTTAAAGTGAAACTGGAAAAGACAGTCAGAGAAAAAAACCTGGCTGGCTGGTGGTACAATGCTGAGGGACAACACAGAGAGAGGGAGTGTCTCAATTCTTCTTTGGCTGTGGCTTTCTGTCAAGCATAGGCATTTCTGATAGAATACAGGGAAATAGAAAAAAGTGAAAACCCGGTGAGGGTGTACACTGCCCGATGTGAGGTGACATCTGCCAGATGGAGTATGTCCAAGGGCCCTGTGAGGACACGAAGACATCAGGGAATTATGGCTGGCACAGTGCTCTCTGAAAACACACACACAATGACAGGGCTGCAAGATACCTGCCAATAGGTATTAACGAGTACCCACTCTCTCTCTGCCAGGCTCTGTTCCAGGTGCATGGGATTCAGGGGTGAACTAAGCAACCCCAAATCTCTGCCCTGATGGAACAGTCTAGCGGAGGGCATGATGAGGGGAGTTAAATCTGATTTTTCGTTTGTTGACAACACTGCAGTGCTGGGAATCTGAAAAAGGAAGTTGGGTGCTTGCTTCACTGAGCTTCCAGTCTCTCAGGAGAGACAGAAAGAAAGCCATCACACACGCACACGAGATCAAAACTCTGCCAGGGTTAAGCCTCTTGCAAGGACTCCTGGCCTGGTTTGAGGAGGGGGTCAGGGAGGCTCCCCAATGGGGTGAGAAATGTAAAGCTGAGAAGTCCGAGTCAAAAGGTCAGGGTAGGGCAAGAGCATTCAGGCAGAGGGAGCAGCTGGTGCAGCGCCCGGGGCGGCAGGGCCAGCTGGAGGAACTGAGAGAGGAAGAAGGACTGTGTGCGGTGAGCATGAAGGGGAACAGGCCGGGGGGTCCTGGCAGGACCCAGCGGGGATCACCAAGGGGGTGGAGCTCTGGCCTTCAGAGGGCAGTAGTGACCACCAGACTCCAACCTCAATGCATTGCCAAGGCCTCGGAATGTCAGACAGGTCTGAGTCTTCCCTGGCTGATCCATGCCCCGAGTTCCTGAGGAAAAGGTGTCAGTACTAAGTCTCTCACACTGAGCTTGCAATTAAACTCGGGTATCAAATGGTAAGTAGGCAGAAGTCAATTTGGAGTCAAAAAGCTGTATCTAGAAACTTGAAATATATCTTCATTACGTAGCTCCTCTTCCAACAGAACACACACAAGCACTGGCAGGACGCATGGGCATGTGTGGAGCATGCGCAGACTGGCTCTGTGTCACTGCAGAGGCACGTGACAGTAGCATGGAGTGATTGAAAAACACAGACGGAGTCCTAGGTTTTACAACAAAACACCAAGGGCAAAGGTGGTAATGCTGGTGCCCCTCACCGTGTGTGTGCAGGCTGATGCGAGGCCCGGAAGGACTAACTCAGCAGGCCTGGGTTGTCCACATCCTGCACATTCCAAAGAAAAGCCTTGTCTGGCGCCTTGCCCTTGAAACACCCTGATAAAAATGTCTTTGTTTACCTGAGTCCTTAGGCCAGGCCAGATCGTTTATGCTAACATGTTATTTATGATGGAGTCCTTGGGCCACACTTTGACTTCTGGAGGGGCTGGAGACTAAGGGCAGCCAGGTAGCGATGTAGGCATGGCTGACCCCAGTAAAATCGCTGGACCCCAGGCTTCGGTGAGACTCTTTGGCTGGCAATACTCTGTGTGTTATTGTACATCCTTGCTGGGGGAGTATATGTTGTCCACACAACTCCATTGGGAGAGAACTAGAAGCTTACCCTTGGTCTCTCCGGGACTCTGTCCTATGAGCCTTTTTCGTTTGAGGATTTTAATCTGTGTCCTTTCACGGTAAGAACCCAGAACCACGAGTATACCAGTTTTGCTGAGTTCTGAGTCCTTGGGAATCACTGAGCCTGAGTGTGCCCTTGGGGATCCTCACACAAGACCTCCAACAGCTCTTCCCACTCTCAGAATCACTAACTAAGAGGCAGAAGGCTGGAGAGTAGACACCCCCTCAGCTTCCCACCACATATTACCTGGTCAGCAAAGCAAGGTTCCTCAGGACAACATGGCAGCCATAGAGGCCGTCCCAGGAAGAAGCAGCACACATGGCCAGGTAAGGGCCAGCAAGTCTGCTTGGGATTCCACAACTTTCCAAAAATCAAATTTAATCATTGATAATTTATGAAAAATAAATCCAGAACAGACCTATTGGTGAACATGTGGTCCAATGACATTTCTCTATCCCAGTCCCTTACATATGGTAGAAATGGCCTGAAATGCCTAAGGAGGCATTTTCCGGTCATCAGGAGGGGGATTTCATCCAGAGTCACAAAGCTCAATTGATTCTTCCCACCTCAATCTCTCCTCCACGTCCAATCAATCCTCTGCTCCCTCTTCTGCTTTTTCCTTCCCTTCCCCGGGTCATTTATTCACCTGGTAACTACTTGGGGAGCTCCTAGTTACATACAGGACACTGTGCTGAGAAGTACAGGGTGGAAAGTTAAGCAAGAGACTGCGCCTCCTCCACAGCTGACATTTAGAAATCTACTGGGGAATTACTTTACCTAGCAGATGTCTTCCCCCTCCATCTGCTTTTGTTTCAGGACAGGGTTGTGCTATGAATTCTGGCCACATCAGAACCATCACAGGCTGCCTTGGAGGGGAGGCTGTGGTCAGTATTTCCCCTCATTTGGAATGGGGAAGGTTCTGCTCCAGGACCAGTTTCCCAGAGAATGAGGGCACCACCCTAAGTTATGGAGACACCTTAAATAGATGGCTGTGATGGCCCCTGTTCCTGGGCTAGGAGGGTGTTGTCCTCTCATCCACTTCTCTGAACTAAATGCCCATGTGGCTTCGGTGACTGCTGAGTGCTGGAAAGCCACTGAGAATGTGAGTGCGGCCCCTGCACGAGATGGTGTGCAGGACGTCCTGACTGGGGCCACTAAGTGAGTCACGATGGAATCCTATTGAAGACCACTCCCTTTCAACTGATGTTACAGTGCCAGCTGCTCAGGCCCCAGTCTAACATCTGTTGTTAGATGTACATCTGGTGTACAAAAACTGTGTCCAAGCAGGACGCAAACAGGCTCACCCAAAGGTGCAAATGACTCAAATGCCCACCATTAGGGGACTAGCTCCATAAACAGAACCCATTCAATCAATGGAATATGGCATAGCCTAAAAAAATAAAAAATAAAAAATAAAGGGCAACGCATTATATGTTCCTACGAAATAATTCCAATCCTATTAAGCAATGTGCAGATTAGAATGTATAGGAAGGTTCTGCTTAAGTTAAAATTTAAAAAAAAAAGGAAAAAGACTATAAGTATACCTTTATACACAGACCATCTCTACAGTAACCCTGAAGGAACTGATGGTAAGTGGTTGCTGTGGGGCAGAGAGTGGGGGAGACTTCATACCCTTCTGTATGTTTTAAATTTTGAACCGTGTGACTAGATTAGAGATTCACAAAAATTAAACCTTAGAAAAAGAAAAGAAACAAATGACACTTGTGAAACAGAAGAGCTGAGTGGCCCACAAGACTCTCTATGGTTCTGGACTGTGCTTACCAGGCCAGCCGGGTGAAACCTGCTCTGCCCTTTTGACTTCTCCTCCGTCCATTGGCGGTCATGACCTGTGGCTAGTCTTTGTGAGAAACTAACCCTGTAGGTTTCACAGCAGGGCAGCTTTCCTTTGCTAGAGGTGACTTGACTAAGTAATGTTCTTCCTTCTGCCAAGCTGGGACTGAATTATGACCTTCCCAACCCAATATTATTTGTAAACTCCGTCCTCTCTAAAAACCTGTCATGTTTTGGCATGTTTCATGGTGTTGGGTATCTTGCAGGCAGCAATCTAAGTTGGGAGGTGAGCAGCTGACACAGGTCTGCTGGGAGCCGTCCTGTGCACTGAGTGGCAGGAAGAGCTCACTTGTCCCACCCCCCACCGCCACTCCGAGGGGAATGAAAGAGTGGCAAGAGCGATTCAAAGACAGTTTGGAAAGTATGGGGTAGGGCAGAGGTGCTGACCCTTCCTGCCTCCAATAATTGCCAACTGATTCAATCCTGGAAAAATTCAACACATAATTATGTTAGTGAGAGAGCCTGTCACCTGCCCAGCCATGATCATAATGTACCACTCACACCAATGCCAGCTTGGCCCAGGGCCAAGCATCACAGGCCTGAGGTGCTCGCAGTCCCCACTACATAGAGAAGGACCTCTCGGGGCAGCCTGGGACATGTCAACACAATCTGTAAGAAACAACTCACATCTACTCTGTTTTTGGTGCTCTCTTTATTTATTTTTTTATTTATTACTTAGTTAGTTATGAGATTATTTAGTCAGTTATGCAATTATTTATTTATTTAGTTAGTTATGAGAACAGACCTTCCCTCTGACTGTGAAAGGCTCCTAAGCTGCCTCCTCCAGGCCCTTACCCAGTCCCATTCTGTGCATCGCTTCCCTGCTCAGGAGCCTAGGAGCTCCAGTGCTGGGACGGTGCCTTTGCATTGCTCCTCTCTTCCTTGGGAACATCCCTCCTCTGCCTCACTCCTCTTGTCTAACCTTAGCCTGAAAAGCCAAGTTTATCCTTGGCCATGACATCTAACTTTATATCATTCTTATTTCCAACTTCATTTGTTCTCATTGTTTCCAAGGATGTCTTTTCAAACAGTTCATAGTTGGCTTCCTTGGGCCTGGGACACTCAATCAAGTGACCCCTCCATCAGGGCCCTAGGACCTCAGGTAATCCTCCCAAAACTAAGTCAACACTTTCCATTTAGACTTGAACATTGGAATCCAGTAGATTTGACATGTAAGAACTACAAGCTAAATGTCAACCAGGCTAAGGATGGGGAGAAGGGCCAATGAGGGATACTGTAACAGGGAGAAGTAGGGAGGGGAAATCACCCAGGAAGGGGGCAATGGGGAAATCATGGAGGTGATTATTTGAGAAATTAATCAACATACCTCAAAACTGCCCAAGACCATAAGTGATCAGGTCAGAATGAACTTCGCCAGAGAAACGAATTACAAGGAGACTCATGGAGGAAGATAACACTGTAGCTTCCAGCATTACATTTCAAAGCTACATATGCTCAAAATTAATTATTCTTAGCTGACATGTCAATAACCTACTATTAGTTTTTAATACTTAAAAACAAATGCCCACACGAAATCATTTATTAGTCATCTGAGGACAGAATGTGGTGCCAAAAAAAGAATAATCCTCACTTGAGGTCCTACTCTGAAAACTTCTATGGATGGAAAGAACTGACAAAGGTGAATTGGAGCAATGGACTGTGCCAACCACACACTGTCTCTTTAGACCTTTGATAGGGTTTGAGAAGCAAGACCCTAGACTCCACCGAACTCGGGCTCTGGCTTACTCAGCAAGGTCCTGGAAGACAAGACCTCAACATCTCCAGTGCAAAGTGAAGTGGTTAGTGATGGGACAGAACTCAAGGTCCATTTGCTCTGATGTGTCAGACACCAGCACCCACACAGTCCTCATTCATCCTGGGTCACCCAGGGAAGAATGGCTGAAGCCCTGGGGCCAGGCTTCTGAGGAGGACATTATGTAAAGGAAACAGATCCTCCACTTCCCTAACCTGTGCTCGGCTGGTCAGAATGTTTACCTACCTGGACAGTGCAGTGGAGTGTACCTTTAAACTAAGAGTAGGAAAAAAAGAAAATCAACTAAACACACTAACGGCAAGGAAGAATCTCCGGATGCAAACTGCCTCTCAAGTGCTCAAAAGACACGTCTCTTTACATAGTTAACACATTGTCACAAATCATCAAGTCACTCAAGTACAAGAACCTAGTCTAGACAATTTGGGAATTCCCCAAACATATTTTCATATTCAAACATATTTTGAACCCGTGGGACAATACAGGTTCAGCCCAGCCACGTTCCAGACTCACCTCGGAAGAGGCGACCCCGACCTTCTCGGACTCATACATGAGGGACAGGGACCTGCTAGTGCTGGCGGCCGTGGCCTCGGCCCTGCGCATCACCTCCTGCCGCAGGTACTGCTGTTTGTCCGCGGGCGCGCCGGGCCCCTCGAGGTCGCGGGCGTCCTTCCACGGGGTTGGCGGGGCGCTCTCATCCTCCGCGTCGTCATCGAACGGGTTGTAACTTTTGGAGTAGGCCGACATGTTGCCGGCGCTCGGCTCGCTCTGGGCAAGAGCAGGAGGTGAGCAGGCGAGGCTGGGAACGGCCTTTCACGGTCCGCAGGGGTCCAGGCCGCCCTCCCGAAGCCCTCGGGAAGCGCCCGCCGCTCTGCCCCACAGAGCCGCCGACCTCCGTCCCACGCACCGTTCGGCCAGTAGACCCTGCGGTCGCAGCGCGAGCTTCTTCCGCCCGTCGTCACGGGGCGACCCCGCCTCCGGAGCCGACCATCATGCCCAACGGCTCGGGGGGGACCACTCCCGGCGCGTTTGGCCGCGGCCAACCGCACGGGCTTTCCCCCCCCCTCCAGCTGTGGGACTGCCCCGTGGCCCCGCCCCGCCCAGTTCCGCACCACAGTGGTCACGTGGCGGGGAAGCCGGATGCGGCCGCGCCTGCGCGGTGAGCTCCGGTGCTCGCTGGCCGGGTGCTCGAAGCCCCGGGGTAGCGCCGCTGCGCGCTTGATGATGGCGGCGGCCGCCTCCCGGGGAAGCGGCGGCTCCGGCTGCGGCTCCGGCTCCAGCGCCTCGCGGGGTTTTTATTTCAACACGGTCTTGTCGCTGGCTCGCTCCTTGGCCGTGCAGAGACCGGCATCCTTGGAGAAGGTATCCTGGGCCGGCCCGGCCACGGGCTGACAGTTGTGGGGGATTGGGGCGGCAGAGCGGGGAGGCGGGGCGAGGATCTGCGGGAGGCCGAGGAGGGATCGTAAACTACCTGTGACGCGAGGGGGGCTTGTGAACGGAGGGGGCCAGCGGGGTGAGGAAGCCCGTGGGCGGAGGCGGCTGGTGAAGAGAGGGAGTCGTGGGAGAGGGGGGCCATGTGGAAGGACAGGCGGGGGCGCTGCGGTGGGTGGGCGTGGAAGGGACCTGTGAGCTACGGGCCGGGGTTCGAGCCCAGGGGGTTACTGTGTGACGTCACGGGCGGGGGTGGCCATGGGAAGAGCCGAAGACCAGGGTCAAAACCTCGGGCTCTGCTCCCGACTTCCCCTGCTTTGTATTCCGTGACCTTGGAGAGATGCCTTTCTTGTAAGATGGGGGTGCTCTTTTTTTAATCTGCGTTGCCGGCTCCGTGGCGGTGTGAAGGGCAGATGAAATAGTATATCTGAAAGTCCTTTCTGAAACGCCGATCCACTGCGCGGTTGTTTTTCTGTGAGACTTGAGTGGGCGTTAGATTGAGTAAAAGATTGTGTTTGAAGAAGAGACAGTGGCAGAGAAGCGGGAGTAAACTGTCAGCGGGCAGAGACTTGAACTGGGGATTGCTTCAGAGGAGAAAGGAGAACTTATGCCAGAGGAAATCCTTATCTTGGGTGAAAGGTGAAAGACAACTCAAAGGTGTGCTGGGACAGTGGAAAGAACACAGATTTTAGAGGTAGAGCTAAGTTTGGTCCCTGCACTGTCACTTACTACATGTTTCTCCGAAAATAAGACCGGGTCTTATATTAAGTTTTGCTCCAAAAGATGCATGAGGGCTGATGTTCAGGGGATGTCATCCTGGAAAATCATGTTAGGGCTTATTTTCCGGTTAGGTCTTATTTTCGGCGAAACACGGTATGCGTTGTCTCCAACAAGTTAACTTCAACTCTCAGAGCCTCCATTTCCGTGTCTGTGAAATGAAGTGGTTCTTGAGGATTAAATGAATTCAAGCATCAAGTACCTTGCACAGAGCTAGGCACAGAGTAGATGAGCAGTAAACGTCATCTTTCTTCCCTCACCAGCATGTGATGAAACTTATTACAGTGGTTTTGTGGCTCTGGTCAGGGGTGAAGCTGAAAGGCCGTTTTAGGCACTTTGGCAGAGTGACCTAGCTCTTCCTTGCTTTTGCAGCTTCCCAAACTTGATTTATCATTCATCTGCAGGGTGAGCAGGTCTTGGGAAACTGATGCCAACCGGATTTACTCCACTCATCTTCTCTAATCCTAGGCTGTGAAACCAAGCCTGTTGCTATTTAGTGGTTTTATTTTTTCCTTACTTCATTCATTCTTTCATTCAGAAAACATTTTATGATCACCTACTGTTAATTGGTACACGCTAAGCCAGGTAAATAAGAAACAGTCCTAATTTGCTTGCTCAAGTGACCAGAAACAAATCGGATTTGTTTCAAGTTCTCCATCTGCTCTTGTATCACAGGTCTGGTGAGTAGACTCCTGCTGTATTCAGAGAGCCAGTCCCAAGACCCCTGGCCATCTATTCTCTGATCTATATCTGAGCTTTAACCTTTTCATGCTAGGGTACCCCTAAGACTGGAGTCCCAACCCTGAGGCCCACCCCCAGGATAGCAGCTCAATTCTGAGGACACTCTCAGTGAAGCCCTGTAGACCATGTTCTACTCAGTCCTCAGCACTCTCCCTCTGGGTGAAAGGTGAGAGGAGAAAACTAGGAAGAAAGAGAGTCCGGTGTCCACACTGGAATCTCCATACTTATATGGTTGGCTTCTAGACACCCTCTCTCTGATTTCTGTATGCTTGCCTGTCTTGCCTTACTTTCCTGGTTCTTGCTTGTTTTCAGAATGTTGTTGAGCTGCCCCTGCCAAGCCACCTCCTTGCTCTGCCTGGTCATATTCCCCTTTCTCCAGGAAATCAGGTGACCTGTTTCTGCCTCTCCTTGTCTGGCCCGTGCTGTATTGATGGACCCCAAACCCTGGGACATTGGTCATTCTGGGTAGAACTGCAGAGTAGGCATTTCTTACCCTTCCATTCCTCTTCTCAGCCTCAGGAGGCTTCGGTCAGAGTCCTTTCCCATGTCCTGACATATCCTTTCCCTTTTCTTCAATTAGAATGCCAGAATCTCGAGGTATTTTAGCTAACTATCGATCTAATGTTTAAACAGTACTGCAGCATTAGGGACAGATCGGACCCTCTCTTGTGGACAGACGTACTACAGAAGAGGAGCTGGCAGCTCTTAATCTGTAATTGGAGGAATGCGTGGCCAGATGCTGAGGGCAGTGGGCTTTGTGGAGTTCCTGGTTATCCAGCCTGTTATTTAGAGTGATCTGCACGGAGTGAAAACAATGGTACTGGCACTTTTTCAGCATCATGAAGCTGAAAATTTCTTATCTTTGCTCCCTTTCCTTTGTGAGGCCATGTTAGAAAGAACCATCTATAGAGTGAGAGGAAAAAGAAAATGAGTGTCGGCAGAGGGTATCATGTTGCTAGAACCATTGCTATTAAATCAACTCGAAAATATTTTAAGAAGAAATTGGAAGAAGAAAATCTTTACCTATAATCATGCCATATTAACTGTATTCCTTTGCTAGGGCGGCCGTAACACAAAGTACCACAGTGGCTTAAACAACAGAAATTTATTTTCTCACAATTCTGGAGGTTAGAAATCCAAGAGGAAGGTATCAGCAGTGTTGGTTTCTTTTGAAACCTCTCTCTTTGTAGATGATTGTCTTTTCCCTGTGTCTTCACAGTCTCCCCTCTGTGCCTGTCTGTGTTCTAATTTTTTCTTACCATGTTTCCCCGAAAATAAGACATAGCCTGACAATCAGCTCTAATGCATCTTTTGGAGCAAAAATTAGTATAAGACCCAGTCTAATATAACATAACATAACACCGGGTTTTATATTAATTTTTGCTCCAAAAGATGCATTAGAGCTGATTGTCCGGCTAGATCTTATTTTGGGGGCAACATGTAAGAACACCAGTCAGATTGATCGGACTGGCCCACCCTAATGATCTCATTTTAACTTAATTACCTTTTTAAAGACTCTGTGTCCAAGTACAGGTCACATTTTGAGGTACTGGGGGGATAAGACTTCAATATGTGAATTTTGGGGGGAAACAATTCAACTGATATAACATTAGCCCATCAGCACTTTCATTTTTTAGCGCTCCTTTTTCATGTTTAACCATATATAGCTGTACTTACTTTATTGCCTTTTTCAAAAATAGCTCGTATTTTATTATTTTAATGGCTGCATGCCATTTTTTATTGATAGACCAAAATTTACCTAAGCATTTCTCTGTGTAAACTTTCTCGTTTTTCCCTTGTAACACAGCATGTTTGCACACCTAGCATTTTGTCGTCTTCTGAATTACATCCTTGTGTTAAATTGTAGATGGATTTTGATATTTACTGCCCAATTGTGTTTTTCACTTAGTTATGACAGTATCAGCAAGATGCCTTGTGCATTTATTGCTACGCCAGTGCTGGATTTTATTTATTTTTCCTGCTAACTCAGTAAGCATAAAAAGGTGCCTTATTCTTTTGATCCCAGGATGATGGTATTTGACCATGGTGGGCTATATTAAATTATGAATTAAACAACCAAAACCCCTATAAGGCAGAAGTGATGGTGTGTGCTACTGCTGTGTTCTTGTTTTCTGCTCTGTGGAAACTCTTCATACTTGCAGTCCTGTTGCTTGAATATTGACTCCCAGCTGTGCCTACTCTGGGAGGCACGTAGCTTATTTTCTATAGTCTACCAGATGTGCACACAATCCCTGTCCTCAACTAATTTATAAATAAGTAGCAGCCACAATAGTGCAGGGCTGGCCAGCTGTCTGTCCAGAAAGAGCCTGTGGTGGACTATGTAGCTTTTCAATAAAAATCCCCTGGGCAGATATTAGCTGTTTTGCTGGGGTGGGAGTGGGAGGGGAAGATATTTTTTTCTTTGGGCCCCAAACCATTTCTCCATGGTTCTTGACAGGTATGTGAAAAATGTAATAGAAATGAAAAAGGGAAACGTGCTTTAAGAGAGTGAAAAAATGTGGGCACTTGCTGGGAGGTTACTTTCTCCTGAGATTTTTAAGTAGGGAAGGCTTGAAAGTGATTTGTAAATGCTAGGAGTGGTTGGCGAAAGTCAACGAAGGTCAAAGCATGGAGGATGAGTGACACCAGGTAGTAGGGGTCAGCAGAAACAGTCTATTTAGTGATTTCTTTTCACTTTTATTTATTTTAAGTGTTTTTCCAGGACCCAGCAGCTCCAAGTCAAGTAGTTGTTTCAATCTATTGTAGTTGTGGAAGGCGCAGCTCACTGGCCCATGTGGGGATCGAACCGGCAACCTTGTTGTTAAGAGCACCGCGCTCTAACCGACTGAGCTAACCCACCGCCCCAGAAACAGTATATTTACTAAAGGGAAGAGTGGAGATGAGACTGGAGAAGAAAGCAAGTGACCTCATATGTAGTCCCAGACTCTGTTTGGATTTAACTGAGGAGATAGGGGAGAGCCCTTGAATGTTTCAGGGCCTACGTGGTGTGCGTCAGGAAGGTTATTATGGCTGCATTGTTTATATCCATGCCCATAGGGAGTCTCAGAATTGATGCGTCGCTAGCTGTTTACTCCCCCAGAAGGCAGAAATGTTCTATTTCTGACTCCTTACCGCACATTTCTCTTTTCTGCTGTCTGTGTTTGCAGTTTGTATCCAGTGGAGATGTGATTGCTTCCACTCCCTTTCACCAGCTGCTAGCTATTCCCATTGTTGATTTTAATTGCTGAAATTTATCTGTGCATCTTATATTCCTGATGACTTATTTATTTAGTTATTTGTTTTTGTATTTGCTTCTCTCATGTAACTTGGCATTTTGGAAAAAAGCTTGGTCTCTTTTGAATATTGCCAAGCCAGCCAGAACGCTACTTTCATTTGTGTGATAAATTGACACCTAAATCCAGCCTTGAGGCAAAAATCCTCGGTTTTCACTTGCATTTATGTATTGAGTTCTGAGAGGCTCTATTTCTGCTGCTGAAGCCATTCTCTTTTCCTGAATGTTTCTGTGTTTAGAGCTGGTCTGGAAGTCTGGGTTTAGGACAGTTAAGGCTATCTACCATTATGAAAGCGAAAGATGGTGACATGCATTCATTCATTCATATAGTCTGAGTGCTTGCTATGTGTCAGGTACCGTGCTAGGTCTTGGAGGGGCCCATTAGAGGAATGCATAAAGAGACGTGGTCTTGCTGTCATGTAGGTTATCATGAAGAGAGACAGACAGACAAACAAGCATTAAACAAATTATAAGTAGATATAATTTAAAATGGTAACAAGTGCCATGAAACAAAAGTAAATGGTATCAGTGAATTTTATGTCAATTAAAAAAAGGTAAATGGTTTGAGGAGAGATAAAATGGGGTCATGATTTTTCTTTTTCTTTTTTTAACTGGGGAATATTGGGGAACAGTGTGTTTTTCCAGGACCCATCAGCTCCAAGTCAAATTGTTTTCAGTCTAGTTGTGGAGGGCGAAGCTCAGCTCCAAGTCAAGTCGTCGTTTTTCAACTTCGTTGTGGAAGGTGCGGCTCACTGGGCCATGTGGGAATCAAACCAGCGACCTTGGTGTTATAAGTCCTGGTGTTATGAGTCCTGCGCTCTAACCAGTTGAGCCAACTGGCCACCCTGGGATCATTATTTATATAGATATCAGGGAAGACTTTAAACACAGCTAAAAGATGAATAGAAGTTAGCTAATTAAGTGTGTAGAAAAGAATAATCCTAGCAGAGGGTACAGCTTGTGCAAAGGCCCAGAAGTAGGAAAAGTTTTGACTCAGTTGAAGACCTTAAAAAAGGCTGTAGTGGTTGCAGCTTAGGGAGTTAGGACGGGCACCAAAATAGGTAGGCAGGGGGGCAGGACTTGATCATCAAGGCAGGTCATAGAAATGATTTTCAACTTTATTCTAAAAGCGTCTTAATAGTTTAATAGCCTTTAGGGGATTGGTGAAGAATTTAAAATATTAATAAGTAAAATAAAAAGATCAATTGTGATTAGCATATAGATGGAAATATTTTAAGATCACTTTAAATAGATTTGTGAAAATTACATTTAGTATGAATGGTTTTTTGTTTGTTTGTTTTTGTTTTTTTTAGTATGAATGTTCAGTATTGTTTTTCTAGAAGTCTTTTCTCACTTAGGAAAATAGTCTGTTAGATCTTTTGGAGGGACTTATAACAATTATATAATTGTACGATCATAGGAATTTGAATTTTCTTCTCTAATATAAGCATTTAGAGATACAAATTTTCCTCCAAGTGCTGCTTTAGCAACATCCCACAAATTTTGTAAGATGTGTTTTCTTTTTTATTATATTCAAAATATTTTTTCTTATTTCCCTTATGATTTCTTATTTGATTCAGAGGTATGTAAAAGTGTGTTCAGTTTTCAAAAATTGGGGAGATTTATAGATATTTTTCTGTTGTTGATTTCTGATTTCATTCTGTTGATTTCAGTTGTTTTCAATGTATTGAGACTTGTCTTGTGACACAGCACATGTAAGGCATCTCTTGGTGAACTTTCCAATTGTGAAAAGAATGTGTATTCTGCTTTGGTGAGGTGGAGTTTCCTGTAGATATCGGTATGGTCAAGTAGGTTTTCAGGTCTGCAGTATCCTTATCGATTTTCCGTCTGTTCTCTCGATTACTGAGAGAGGAGTGTTGACGTTGCCAAGCGTAATTGTGGATCTGTTGATTTCTCCTGTGAGCTCTGTTAGTTTTTGCTTCATGTAATTTGACTTTGTGCTTGGGAGCGTACCCACTTACAAGTATGTCGTCGTCGTCAATTAACCTCTTTATTATGATGAACAGTAATGTTCCTTGTTCTGAAATCTACTTTGACATGAGCATAGATAGCCACACTAGTTTTCTTGTTAATGGTGTTTACATAGTATGTCTTTTCCCATCCTTTTACTTTTAGCCTGTGCCTTTACATTTAAAATGATTTTCTTGTAGACAGCATGTAGCATGCTCCTTTTCAGTTGGAGTGTTCAGACCTTTTACATGTAATGAAATGATTAGTGTGGTTGGATTTAAATCTGCTATCTTGATGTGTTCTCTGTTTGTCTCATCTTTTTCTTTTCTTGCCTTCTTTATTATTATTATTATTATTATTATTATTATTATTATTATTATTATTTTGCAGAGTTCGGCTTTTTAATGAACATGTTACAAAAGAGGTTTAGTCAAAAAGACCACAAAGCCCATGTCATCATCAGACGCCTCGGATTCTTCTTTCTTTGCTTCCACTTTCTTCTCAGCTGGGGCAGCAGCTGTGGAGGGGGCAGGCCCTCCTGCTGGGGCAGCACCAGCTGCTGGGGCACGTCCACCAGCCCCTACATTGCAGATGAGGCTCCCGATGTTGACATTGGCCAGAGCCTTTGCAAACAAGCCTGGCCAGAAAGGCTCAACTTTTACACCAGCAGCTTTAATGAGGGCGTTGATCTTCTCCTCCATCACAGTCACCTCCTTGTGGTGTGGGCTGAGGGCCTGAGCAGATGCAGGAGAGCTGCTAGGTGGCCATGGTGCAGACAAGTGCTGCCCAGCCGGGGGCTGGTCGCCAGATGAAGTGAGGGCCTCACCCCCATGCAGACTGAGCTTCCTCGAAGGATGGAGCACCTTACTGGCAGCTAAGGAAAGGGACTTTTCTTGCCTTTTAGATTCATTGAACATTTTTTTTAGTGTTCCGTTTTATCTCCGCTATTGGCTTATTAGTGCTCTTTCTTTTGTCTTTTCGTTATTTTTGTTGTTTTTAGTTTCAGGTGTACAAAGCAATTTAACAGTTAGACATTTACACCCCTCACAAAATGATAACCCCCCCACCCCCAATCAACTACCCCTCTGGCACAGAATGTAGCTGTTACAATTCCATTGACTCTAAAAGTGATTTTTCTAGGGTTGAAATAGGCATCTCTTTAATTTATCATAGTTTACCTTCAAATAACATTGTGTCACTTTACTTATAATAACCTTACAATTGTAATTCCATTTTACCCCATCTTTTGTGTGGTTGTCCTCATAGATTTTTTACTTCTCTGTGTTATAAACTCCACAATACGCGTACATTGTTATAGTAGGTTGGTGTAAAAGTAATTGGGGTTTAAAAGGTTAAAAATAATTGGAAAAACTGCAGTTGTTTTTGCACCAACCTAATATTTACGAGATAATCATAAAAATATGAAAAACATTCACATATTCACAGTTTTCAGTTTCCTTTATTTCTTTATGTAGATTCATGTTTACACCTGGTATCATTTAACGTTTCTTATAGTGCAAATCTGCAAGTGTGATTTTTTTTTTCAGTTTCATTTTTGCTGACTATATAATTCTAGGTTTTTATTTTAGCACTTAAAAGATATCATTTCATTTTCTTTGGGGTTTTCATAGCTTCTAACTAGAAGACCACGGTCAATCTTATCCATGTTTCTTTGTATCTATCGTGTTTTTCCCCCCTCTGGATATTTCTAAGATTTTCTCCTTTTTATTATTGGCTTTTGAGAATTTAATTATGATGTGCCTTGGTGTGGTTTTCTTTTTATTTGTCCTACATGGAGTTCATTGAGATTTTTGGATCTTTGGGCATATAGTTTTATTAAATTTGGAAAATTTTTTGCCATTATTTCTTAGAACATTTTTATCTGTTCCTCTCCCCCCTTTTTCCCCTGGAGTCTGATTACATGTATGTTACATGTTCTCCCACATGTTATATTTCCGATCATTTTCTCCTCATCCTTTTTTTTCTGTGCTTCATTTTATCTAGTTTTTGTAGCCATGTTTTAAAGGTCACCAACCTTTTCTTCTGCAGTCTCTAATTTGTTGGTAATCCAAGCCAGTGCTTTTTAAAAAATGTATTTGAGATACTGTATTTTCATCGCCAGAAGTTCCATTTGATTTTGTTTTTATATCTTTCATTTCTCTTCTCACTCTCATTCGTGTTTTCCTTAAAACATGTGAACATAGTTTAATGGCTGTTTTAATGTCCTTGCCTGCTAATTCCATCATCTCTGTTGTTTTCTGGTTCTGGTTCTTTTTCAGGGGTCTCCAAGATCACCCACACATTCAGTGATTCACTGGAAGGAAGCATGGGAATTAGCATCTAGTTACTTGTGGTTAAAGTTTATTACAGTGAAAGAATACTTGGTAGGATCAGCAAGGGAAAAAGACAGAGTCTGGAGAAACCCATGCACTGGCTTCTTTGTGCTCTTTTCCATCAGGTGTGCTCTTTTCCTTAACAACAAAAAAATGCATTAACGTCTACAATATTTCTGCCCAGGGAAGCCAATTAGAAACTTAGCGCTCAAGGATTTTATTGGTGGGTGGTCATGTAGGTACCCTATGCCTAGCAGCTATTGAAATTCCAGACTCCCAGATGCAAGTTTTCAGCATAAATCACGTTGTTTGTATAGTTGAGGCATGGTGAACTACCCTTATAAATTAGAGAATGGAGGGAACAGTTAAAGTGCCAAGTTCCCAGACTCTCTCCAAGGACGGGCCGTGTAAGCTGGGCCTTCTAAAGATAGCAGCCTCAGGCTTGCCATGTGAACTTTTTTCTGCACGGCATCTATTGATGTATTTTTCTCTGGGTTTTGTGTTGTATTTTCCTGCTTCTTGGCTTCTCTGGTAATCTTTGATTGGGGATTTTATGTTGCTGAGTGTTTAGATTTTGTCTTCCTTTAGGGAATGTTGGACTTTGTTCTGGTTGGCAGTTAAGTTACCTGTGGTTCAATTTGATCTTATGGGGCTAGTTTTTTTTTTTTAAAAGAGCTTTACTTAAGATACGAGATGTGATCGAAAAATACGGTGAATGTTTAAATTTTAAAGAATTTATTACAGTAAAAGACACATTGTCATTAATCCCCCTCAGAATACTCCCCCTCACTTCAAACATACTTATCCCCTCGTTCTCGCCACTTTCTGAAGCAGTTCTGGAAGGCCTCTTTCATGAGTGTCTTCATCCTCCATCATGACAACGCTTCATGTCACACATCGCTTCTGATACAGCAATTTCTGTCAAATAAAAACATGACAGTGTGTCCTCATCCACCTTATTCACCGGATCTGGCACCATGTGACTTCTGGCTCTTCCCCAAAAGTCAAAATAACCATGAAAGATAAATGTTTTGCATCGATTCAGGGCATTGAGGCAGCCACAACAGCACAACTAAAGACACTCACAAAAGAGAACTTCTAGAACTGCTTTAGAAAGAGGCATGAACGATGGGATAAGTGTGTTTGGAGCGAGGGGGAATATTTAGAGGGAGATTAATGGCAATGTGTCTTTTACTGTAACAAATGTTTAAAATTTAAACATTCACCATATCTTTTGATCACAAAGGTATGATCAAAACTCACACCTTTAACTCACATATCATAAAATTCACCCATTTAAAATGTATAATTCACTGTTTTAATATAGTCACAAAGTTGCACATCCAGCACTATCATCAATTTTAGAGCATTTTTATTACCCCCCCCAAAGAAACCCTGCATCCCTAGAGTTGTTATTCCCTCCGCCCCAACTATCCCTCCCAATCCCTATCTCTAGGTAACCACTAATTTACTTCTGTCTCTGTAGATTTGCCTATTCTGGACATTTCCTATCAATGAAATCATACAATATGTGGTCCTTTGTGACTGACTTCTTTCACGTAGCATAATGTTTTCAAGTGGGTGTGAAGTAGTATTTCATTGTTCTTTATGTCTGCATTTCCCAGATGGATAATGATGTTGAGCCATCCTGTATATCCTAGAATAACCACTCTTTTTTATGTGTTTATTGGCCATTTGTATATCTTCTTTGGATAAATATCTATTCAGATCTTTTGCCCATTTTAAAATTGGGTTGTCTTTCTATTAATAAGTTGTAATAGTTTTGTCGACTGGACAATAATACCAACTAGATATTCTGTCACCAAAAAGGATTCATTGAGGAAAAAGAGAAAGAAAAAAGGGCTGCAACCCAGCACCAGCATGTGAAGACCACCCAGTAAGCCATGTGCACATTCTGGCTTGTGTGCTAAGATGGAGGGTATTGAAGGCAGGAAGGCAGAAAGTTAGAACCATAGTTTTATGAAAAATTAGGACCATAGAGTTCAACTTGGTGGTCTCATGAATGTCCATGAACCCAGTTCTTCCCATAGATCCCCTGGTGTTATCAGTTTCCTTAAAGTCCCAGTTCATCTTGATCGATATATTTTATGTACAATTCTCTTATCAGATATATTATTTGCAAATATTTCTCCCATTCTGTGGGGTGGCTTCACTTTTTCATGGCGTTCTTTGAAGAACAATTTTTAGTTTTGATGATGTTGATTTTATTTTTTGTTGCTCATACTTTTGTTGTCATCTCTAAGAAACCATTGCCTAATCCCAAGGTCACAAAGATTTACATCTGGCTTTCTGTTAGAAGTTTTATAGTTTAGCTCTTATATTTAAGTTTTTCATTCATTTTGAATTAATTTTTGTATATGGTGTGAGGTAGGGATACAACTTCATTCTTTTGCATGTGAATATCCAGTTGTTTCTGTACCACTCTTGGAAAAACTTCTTTCCCCATTGAATGTTCCTGGTACCCTTGTTAAACATCAGTTGGCTCTAAATACGAGGGTTTATTTTTGGACTGTCACTTCTATTCCATTGGTCTATTCTTAACCTGATACACTCTCTTGATTACTGTAGCTTGCTTTGTAGTAAGTTTTAAAATTGGAAAGAGTGAGTCCTCCAACTCTGTTCTTTTTTTTCAGCATTGTTTTGGCTATTCTGGGTCCCTTGAATATCTATGCGAATTTTAGGGTTAGCATGTCAATTTATGCAAAGAAGTTACCTTGGATTTTGATGGGGGTTGTGTTGAATCTGTAGGTCAATTTGGAATACAGTGCAGTCTTAACAATATTAAGTATTCTTTCTTATTCATGAACATGGAATATCTTTCTGTCTATGTAGGTCTTTTTTTTCTCTCAACTGTGTCTTGTAGTTTTTAGAGAGTAAGTTTTGCACTTATTTTGTTAAGTTTATTACTAAATATTTTAATTTTTTTGGTGCTATTGTAAATGGAATTCTTTTTGAGATAAATTTATATAACATAAAATTCATCATGGAATAGTTTTCTTAATATCATTTTCAGTTTGTTCATTGCTACTGTATAGAAATACGATTGGTTTTTCCCCCAACTTTTTTTTGTGGTACAGTGAACATAACACAAAACTTGCCATTTTAACCATTTTAAGCATACAGTTCAGAGCTATTAAATATATTCCTAATGTTTTATTACCATTACCACCATCCATCTCCAGAAATCTGTAAACTGAAATTAGAATTATAATTGATTTTTGTATGTTGATCTTGTATCCTGCAACTTTTTTGAACTTGTTTATTCTAATATTTCTTTAGTGGATTCCTTAGGTTTTTGTATATATAATATAATATTATCTGCCAGTATAGTTTTTTTTTTTTCCTTTCTAATCTGGATGCCTTTTATTTAACTTCCTTGCCTAATTGAGTTAGAACCTGCAGTACAATGTTGAATGTAAGTGATGAGACTGGACATCCTTGCCTTGTTCCTGATCTTAGGGGGGCAGCTTTTAGTTTTTACCATTGAGTATGATATAAGTTGTGGGTTTTTCTAGATGATCTTTATTAGGTTGAGGAAGTGCCTTTCTGTTCTTACTTTGAGTGTTTTTATCATGAAGGGTGTTGAATTTTTTCAAATGATTTTTCTGCATTGTTGCAAAGCTCATTTTTAAACGTTGTTAGGGCAGGTCTAAAATACCTTTTGCACCACTACTAAGGTGTGGCTTTTCTGAGATCTCTACTGAATGCTTTGAGGGCTTTCCACTCTGGCTGGGAGTAACTCAAACTCCTTGCAGTTCTGCGTAAACTCTGGGAACCATTAATCTCACAATTCCCTGGTTGTTCTTGGCCCCACTTTATGGAATATCACCCTGTACTTGTGTGTCTTCATATATGTCGAAGACTCAGGAATTCTGTTGCAGATTTCTGGAGCTTTTTTTTCCTGCTGAACTCTTTCCTCTTCAGAATTTCCAGCTCTGTTAGACTTCTACACTCCCATGTCTGTTTCCTCAACTTAGTGAGACCAGCATGACCACCTTTGGATGCCCTTCCTTGTTTTGTGGTCCGGGATGTATCTTCTGGCAGAAAATGAGGGCAGTCGTAGAGCTCACTTTGTTTCCTCTCTCAGGTATCCCTGTCCTTTGCTCCATGTCCATTGTATGAAACCAGTGGTTTCATATATTTGTCCATTTTTCTAGTTGTTTTATGGCAGGAAGTTCAATCCAGGTCCTGTTATCCCTCATGGCTATGGGTGGAAGTTCTTGGGTCACAGAATTTTATTGCTGGAGCAGACATTGCAAAAAATCGTTCTGCTCATCCTTTTATACATGTGAAAATTGAGGCTTGAGGGCAATGATTTGCCAATATTGCCATAGTTTTAAAGCGCAAGCAAGATTCCATGTTTCTGTACATACACACACTGTGTTTTGTCCACATTTGACAGAAGGAAATGCAAAGGCAGAGATGTTCAGGTAGGTTTTGTCACTTATTTAGGTTCACTTAGTTAAGAAGTGGCAGAGCTGGACTAAACATTAGAATCTTCTGACTCTGTGCAGCTCCCCTGATCACTGGAGTATTTCCTGTTGAAATGATGTGCCAGGAATCACAGAGCATTGTACATATTGTGCTCTGCCATGCACATGAGCAGCTCTCAAGAATGGTGGCTCATCGGGCCGGCCCGGTAGCTCAGGTGGTTAGAGCTCCATGCTCCTAACTCTGAAGGCTGCCGGTTCAATTCCCACATGAGCCAGTGAGCTCTCAACCACAAGGTTGCCAGTTCAATTCCTCGAGTCCCGCAAGGGATGGTGGGCAGCGCCCCCTGCAACTAAGATTGAACACGGCCCCTTGAGCTGTGCTGCCGCTGAGCTCCCGGATGGCTCAGTTGGTTGGAGTGCTTCCTCTCAACCACAAGGTTGCCAGTTCGACTCCCGCATGGGATGGTGGGCTGCACCCCCTGCAACTAGGAACGGCAACTGGACCTGGAGCTGAGCTGTGCCCTCCACAACTAAGACTGAAAGGACAACAACTTGAAGCTGAACGGCACCCTCCACAACTAAGATTGAAAGGACAACAACTTGACTTGGAAGAAAGGCCTGGAAGAACACACTGTTCCCCAATAAAGTCCTGTTCCCCTTCTCCAACAAAATCTTTAAAAAAATAAAAAATAAAAAAGGTGGCTCATCAATTGTGTGTAAAGCGTGTGTAGTGCTGCCTGTGCTGAAATGGGAAGAAAGCTGTGTTAATTGGTCACAGTCATCTGCAGATGACCAAAAGAGCATCTGTGGTGAAACGCCCCCTCCAGGGCTGCTTGTAGGAGTAGCAGGTGCTATGCCACCTGCATCAGCAACGTGTTGTGCCTCATGTCACAGTAACCTTTGTTTCTCCTGATAGCTCTGAGTCACTTAGGAATGTTAACTTATGTTCAGTTCTCTAAGAGGCAGTACCTTTGAGAAAGACAATTAAAACATGGTTTAACACAAAAAACTACCACTAATACTTAAAGCCTAATCTTTAGTTGTCAGGGAATTTTGTTTCTCCAAAAAGACTGTTCCCAGAGGTTTCAGATAACGAAAGCTGTGTGCTTTTTAAAAATTGCTTAATTAGGCAGCTTGTAATGCTATTATTGTAGCTTTATTTTGACCTAAATGCCCTACCTACACCCACTGTTATGTTTGATTCTCATCTGCAACTTGTGAGGGCATCTTATTTTTTTCTTGATTTGGCATTTCCTTACCTTGACAGTCTAAATTCACTTTGTGGTCGCTGTCTTTTAATAGTGTTGGGTTAAAGTGCTGTCAGGAGCTCTTATCAAAGTCTGCGTAAGTTGTCTTTGTGGCCTCCCTGTGGTCCACATCTCAAAGTGATGGGTAGAGCCCCTTTGGATCCTTTTTGTAAATGGGAGTAACCTGGCTCTGTCCGGTTTTGAACTTAATGACCTTTTACAATGACAGGCTCTATACCCCCCTAAAAACAACCTGTTAGTTTGTCATAAAATTCTGAAAAAAAATCATTCAATGTTATTTTTTCTTTTCATTTTTTTTTAAAATCATAGTATCAAAGCTTTATTCTGCACTGGGAGTTTGACTTTTCTGTGTCTCAATTTCTCAGTCCATATAATGGGGATAGTTAATACTATCAACCAAATACGCTGTGATGAGGGTTAGATGAGATAACACAGACCAGCACCTGGCATGTGGTAAATGCTTAATGACTGTTAGCCGTCAGTATTTGGTGAATGGCACCCACCAGAGCTCGTTCTCCCTTAGCTGATGTGTGACAACTTTTGTAGGCTCTGGGTTCAAGTCTTCCCTTGTTTTTCTCACAAGAGTCTCCATTTCTGAGGGCCTTTTGAGCGTGCCTGGTACTGATTATTTGACAAGTATCACAATGTAGTTAAACCCTGCATTAGGAAGCCTGTGTTCTAGTGGTCCTCTCTCTGTCATTTCTTTCCTTCTCATCTCATTAAATCTCTGTGACCCCTTTAGACCCACGTATAGGGTACAGTGACTACAGTGATGAGGGGGACACAGTCCGGTTTGCATTGAGCAGAAGAGAAGTATACAAGTAACACTAAAATAAGATCTAAAAATGGTAATTCTCTCGAGAGAACTACAGAGTTCTTGGTGGGCTACTGAGAGGTGTGATGGGAGAGATCTCATCACATGGCGGGGCTCTGGCTGGAAAAGCTTGGAGAAGCAGGAGACAGTTGACATGTTCTTGGAAGGATGGGTCGAATTTTTATAGGGGAGATGAGGTAGGTTGAATGAAATGTTTCAGATGGGTGAAGACCATGGAGAAGGCCAGGGAGGGAGAAGTGAATGTTATATTTGGGGCCTGGGTGTTCAGGGGAAGTTAGGGAGAACTTTCATTGCCAGCTGGGAGTGCATAGAGTGTTCACTGGAGCGGGGAGCCATTGGAGGTACATGAGCGGGAAGGGTGGTATTGGAGTTGGGAGAGACAGAAGTTAGACAGAGGGACTATTAAGAACCGGTCGCCTAAGGTGCTTAACCTTAGGGGAGGATAGTAGTACCACAGGGTAGGATATGACACGTGAAGATCTGCCGCTAGTAGACGTCTGGCAGTTCAGTCTGTGTGACCTCCTGCAGACATCCATCTATGACCTTGAGTATGTTCCGGACTTGTTAGTGGTCCTCAGGTCTGGGGGCCAGGTGAGCGTCTGTTCAGTGTAGTCGTTGAACTTGTGTGCCGCCTGCATTGTTTTAGAGAAATGACACCAAGAAAAGCTCAACGTCGTATTCCATTTTTGTCCATGGTTTTTTTTGCTAATGAGGTAATTTAATAAATTCGGTTTTTGTTTGCACAGAGCTATGAAGTGTTTTTAAGATACCACTTTGTGAGATTAAGCTTTACATACCCAGGTCTCTTGTTTCAACCTGATTTGGTCTCTACCGTGCAGCCGTGGGTGTCTTTGTCAGGGCTGGAATAGCTACGGCTCTTGCTCCATTAAAAGGAGAAAATCTGTTCTAGATTGAGAGTCTTCGGGAAGTTATATTTAAGTAGGAGTTGTTTTATGATATTAAGATGTTGGAATTAAGGACGTTGTGGGACCATTGTATGTAGAAAATGTCTGCGTAGCTTATTTGATCCACATTTTCTTCCAGTTTTGTGTTACTTTTTGTTGCTGGATTACTCAGGTTGTATCCATTGAAATATTATACACCTTTATTTTCTGAGCTCTAAGAGCATAAATATTATTGTCCTTTTAAAAATAAGATGTGCATTAATGACAAAGTTGTTTCTGCTATTAATTTTATTTTTTTGATTCTGAAGTTGACAATGTTCTTTAAGGAAAAGACAGAAAAAAATAAAGAAGGATATAAATATTGCCTGGCGTCTGCTTACTGATTTTTGTATCTTTCTTGATAGGCAGGCCAGGTTCTGAGTTTCATTTAATACACTTTGACTAATTGCATTAGTTTCCTATTACTGCTATAACAAATTACCACAAACTTAGTGGTTTAGAATAACACAAATTTCTTGTTTTTCAGTCTGTAGATTAGGAGCCCAATACCGGTCTCACTGGACAGGCATCAAGGTGATGGCAGGGCTGTTTACCTTCTAGAGATGTTAGGGGAGAACTATCTCCAGGTCTCTTACAGCTTCTCCAGGCTCCCACATTCCTGGTCCACGGCCCTTCCTCCACCTTCAAAGCCAGCACCTTGGGCCAAGCCCTCAGGACACATCCCTCTGGCCTCTTCTCCCTCTGTCTTCTACTGTTAAGGACCTTTGCAGTTACACTGGGCCCACTCCAAGAATCTGGGATAACCGCTCCATGCCAAGGTCCTTAACCTAAGCACTTCTGTACAGTTTCTTTTGCTGTGGAAGGGCACATACCCACAAGCTCCAGGGATTAGAACACACACATCTTTGGGGTGGGGGGCATTGTTCTGCCTGCCACGATGCAGTTCCTGCATTCCTGGATCGTTCTGGAGAGCTCTGAGTTGTTCAGTAGTTCTTTTTGGTAGCTGTCCTTCACATTTTAAACCTCTGTGCCCCGCTTTGCTCTTGCATTGCGGGTACTTGCACCGCCTGCACCTCTTCACGTCTCCTAAGCCCCGGGGACTAGAGCGAGAAGTAGAGACTGTGTTCCGACACACGCTGATGGACCTCGACTACCACAGCGTTCCTTCCTGCCACTACAAAGATGAAACAATTCGGGAACTTTATTGTTCAGCTTGAAGATCAGAAAATCAGACACTGCAAGATTGAAGACAGAGGTAATTTAAGAAACATCCACAGCAGGGATTGGCCCAAATTCTTTGAAAAGTATCTCAGAGATGTGAATTGTCCTTTCAAGCTTCAAGATCGACAAGAAGCTTCTTGGTTTAGCTGTTAGACTTGAATACGGAGATACTGCTGAAAACTGCAAGGACTTGGTACCTGATGATACAAAAAATGCTGACCGTGCAGCTAACAATGCAGAGCCATTGATCTGGATGTCAATTTGGATGTAAATAATCCTGATTTTGAGGCCGGTGTAGTGGCTTTGGCTGACCTTCTTCAGATTCAGCATCATGACGATTACCTGGTAATGCTTAAGGCAATTCTCGTTTTGGTCCAGGAGCCCCTGACGCAGGATGCAGTTGCTGAAGCAAATCAAGCAAAAGAGGGCTTGCCAGTTGCTTTAGACAAGCCTATTCTTGGTTTTGACACAGGAGATGCAGTTCTTAATGAAGCTGCTCAAATTCTGCGATTGCTGCGTATACAGAGCTCAGAGAGCTACAGACAAAAATTAAGCCATTGGATATTGCCGATCCAAAGACAGACCGCAGACTGGGGAAAGTTGGCAGGTGAACATTTTAGGATTTTAGCCTTTCCCCTACTTAGTACAATTGGGAACCATGTATACTCTGGCATGTGTTTGGAAATCAAATGTTACATTTTCAAGGGAAGAATCCCAGAAAATTGACTATATTCTAGACGTTTATTATCATTGCTTTTTCTTTCATAAAATGTGGGAAAGTAAAAAAAAAAAAAAAACAAGCAAACAAACTCTGTTCCCCTTCTAGAGTAATTTCTAAATTGTCACAAATGATTTCTATTTAAATAGAAATTTCTGTTTTAATAGTGGCAGTGAGGGAGGAAGGTCTGAAGTCAGAGTAATCCATGGCCCCTCAGGGCCCCTCTGGGCATTTGAGATAGAGGTGCCCAGGCAGTCCAGAGGAAACGAGGATGCTAAAACCTGTGCTGCCTTCAGCTATCTGCTGGGTATCATGACAGCTGCATGGGCAGTAGGGTTTAGAAAGGTTCGTGATGCTGAATTTTTGTCCTGGGATATTGCTAGAACTCATGTTTATGCCTTTCTGAATACTAGTGTAACAATACCTCAGAAACAAAGCAACTAGCAAACAGAAAACCGAATCCAGCCCAGAACACCTGCCTGCCTTGTGGAGAGAAATCTAGTTCTTACACTTGCCATAAAGGGGGAACCTTGGGGTTTGCCTCTTCCCTCTGAGGCAAGTGCCAGGATGGACTGGCAGCAGTCCCCCAAATAGGGAAGGATTGAGAAGAGAGCCTGCCATACTGGTCAGAGTGACGTCTCAGCAAAAAGTAAGACTAGATGGCAGAGCATGCAGCCTGGATGCCTCTTGTCATCCATGTCCACAGTGGAGGAGATGGGATTCAAAGATAAGAGACGATTTTTGCCCTCTAGGAGCTTACAGGTAGGTGGGGAGACAGACAAATAAATGCACTAGTAACTAACATTAACAGTGGGGTAGCTGCTGCTGTTGATCGTGTTATTGGATTCCTTCAGATAGGTGAGGACAGCGCTTGTGTTTACTTATAACTGATTGTCTCCAGGCTAAACATTCCTTTAACTGCTCCTTGTATAGAATATTTCTAGACCTCATATGTTCTGGATATCCGTCTTCATCTTCAGATACTTTCTAGTGCGGCAAAGAGGCAACTAAAATAATCTTTCCCTCACTTCGACGTGCTGTCCATCAAGTCCTGAAACTCCTCCTTTGAAACACATCCTGAGCTGGTCTGTTCTGTCTTGTTCCTACCATCTCTGCCTGGACTACTGCAGGGTCTCCTGACCTATCTCTCTGCTTTTACCCTCGTCCTCCAAAATCCATTCTTCATGCTGCAGCCAGAGGGATTCTTCTGAACCTCAATTCTAAACTTAAGTCCTTCAGGCCTCTGTGTGCACCCCAGCGGCTCTGGCTTCCCGTTGTTATTAGAGTACAATCCAAGCTCCCGACCTGGCATGTGGGGCCCTGTGGTGTCATCTCTGCCTGCACTTGGACTTGTGGGCATCCCTGCTCTCCCTTTCCCACTGTGCTGCCGCCCCAGCGAGCTCTGCCTGTATGCTCTTTCCTGATTTGTCCTGGCTGGTTCCTTCTTAATCAAACCCTATCTAGTGGGCACCTTCTCAAAAAGGCCTTCCCTGATCACCCCATAGAAAGTAGCCCTTCAGGCACTATTGTTGGGGAAATATAGACAAAATGTCCCAATCCAGAAACCCTCTTCACAAAGGTAATAGAGAAAGAAAACACTTCTATTATTGAACAAGTGTTAAACTAGAATGTGATATGCATCACAGGCAGTCTGCTAAGAGATTCCAAGGACAGAAAGAAATCTCCCTTTTACATAGCTACGCAGCTACAACCCAGCATGTAGATGTTTGCAAGGTAAACCATCACTAGTCCTCAGGTAAGACAGCACCATGTGTCACACAGTTCATTTACCTGGTAATTGGAGTGACCATCTGTGCTAGTTGGCTTTCATCAGAGGAAAAACAAACTCCTTCTGTCTTCATGACAGGAGGTTGGTTTGCAACTTGGAGTAAAGAACCCACCGAAGTTAGGCTCCTCCTCCCATAGACACTGGGAGATGGGGGTGCAGTCTCCCTTGATGTTTACATTCCAAAGAGACGGCCTCCAAGTCCTGGAGCAAGACATTCCTAGGTCATGAAGCCTACAAATTGTCATTGTAGTCTTCAAAAGGACTACTGTATGTTTCAAAGAAAGGAAAAAGTACTTACAGTGGTGAGTTTTCAATGTAAATGAACAAAGAAAAAGGAGAGGGAACCGGCTTCCCTTATTTTCAACAGGGATAATTGAATGAAGCCTCTTATTTTAAACTTGTGTTTGTCTTCACACTGTCTCACCTCTAATATTCACCTGGTGTGTGTTTTCAGGTCTAGAATGAGAGCAGGGGCTCCGTCTTCCTGGTTTACTCTGCATCTACTGTACCCAGGGTAGTGCCTCTGATGAAATAGGTGCCTAGTAAATAGAATGAGTTAAAGGCGTATGGACTAGATTAACTCCTACATAAGCCATTTCAAGGACGTTATTGAAGAGCAGTAGCGTGGACCATATTATCATGTACTGTGAAGTGAGTCCTGAGTCCAGGTAATGATTGTGCCTCTGTATCGGGCACATTATCTCATCCAGCTCCATGAGGACTGCTGTATAGATGGGAAAGCTGAGGATCAGCGTGTCACCTACGTGAGCCATGCCAGAGCCCTGTGACTCTGGGTCTAACTCCAAAGTCCATGTGCATTTCACTCCCCTAAAGATTGTCAAGATTAGATTTATTTATATACAACAGAAAAACAAGACACAATCCTTACCTGCCCCCAAAGTAATCTTCCAGGGACGTAGAAAGGGACTGAGAGCAAAGATGTTTAAAATTGTCAGCATGGGAGGGGGGCGGTAGATGAGGGCCAAGGGGATCCAATATATGGTGATGGGAAGAGAACTGACTCTGGGTGAACATACAACGTGATTTATAGATCATGTATTACAGAATTGTACACCCGAAATCTATGTAACTTTACTAACCATTGTCACCCCAATAAACTTTAATTAAAAAAAACTTGTAAGCATCATCATGTGTGTGGCATGTGGGAATACTGATGAGTTGTCTTTTTTTGTACAGTTACATCTTTTCCATATTTAATAATGAGGTTGTGCCAGTTTTGATGAGTTGTGAGTGTCTATTCTGTCTTCTAGCACATTAGCTTCGCCTCCCCGGTCTGAGTCACAGTATGTCTTCTTGTATTCTAGAGCAGGGTGTTAAGTATTGCACAGGACAGGGCAGAGTATATGGACTTTGTCAGAGCCCCAGTCTCTTCCCTCTGTTTCCACGTGGATTCATTCATCAGCATTCTTTGGATGTCATTGACTCATTCTGATAGAAATCCACCTTCTTTAGATCTCTGATTTCTATAGATGTTTCTTGAGAGACTTTACTCTTTCCATCAAGATAATGTGGTTCTCTGGTGAAAGTGGCCTGAGCCTCTGAAATGATCACTTTACTGTGATCTCTTTGTATTTTAGTTTACCCTTTGATTGTGAAGCGCATTCTCCTTGTGGAGAAACAGTGAGGAAGAGCAGGAATGTAGCATTTCTGTTCCTCTCTTGTTATTTATGTTCGTTTGCCTAAGCATTTAATAAAAAAACATGGATTTTTCCCTCTCCCCATATGTATATATAATTTTTTAATTTTAATTTCCTGGATGTTGATTACATAAGTAATATTTTCCCCTAGAACATAGTTTGGCAAGTATAAAAAGCGCAAAGAATAAACATAAAACCACTGGTCATCCTGCCTCTCAAAACTATTAACATTTTGATATATTTTCTATACTTAGCCTTTAAAACATCCCACTAGGACCATATAAATGTCAGTGAGTGAGTGCTCATTGGGTCCATAGCCTAACAGCAAGGCGTCTAAATGTTCTGTTCAAGAGCTTCTTGTGGGAGAAATTTTCAAGATTGATAATCTCCTGTTTTCCTAGTCATGCTGCATGCAGATTTTTAGTTTTTTTTTATGACAGATGTTTACTGTTGGTTTGTTATGAAGATAATCCTATTATTTTTCTTTTGTTCAGTAAGTTGCTGATTTATTGTCTGCTTGCTTTCTGCTAGCCACTATTATGGCATATCCAGTAATAATAGATATTGTTTATTGAGCACTTACTATGTTCTGTGCGGAGTCCTAAGTGCTTTACACACATTTGATTTTTAGAGAGCCCCTAAGGGGAGGCATTGCGCTTGTAGGTAGGTTTGGGTAACCTGCATAAGGGCGCCACCTGGAAGTGGGGACTGCAGGCTGTCCTGACACCAAAGGGCAGGCATTAACCACTGTGCTTTATCTCCCCTGTGTGTACATCATTGGAACCTGCTGCCCAGGTCCCTCAGAGTGTGTGTTTGGGGCATGTGTAAAATTATTTCAGGAGCTGGAGATGTCCTTTTTACGATCTTTTAATTGGAAAAAATGACTTGTTGGTTATATAGACCGATGGCTTTTTATGGTGCTGGTTTCTTCTGAATGTGGGTTGATAATTGTTTAATCTATGGTTGTTTTATTTTTTGGTCTTGTTTTCTAGGTCCAAAAGCTGCTTTGTATGTGCCCAGTAGATTTCCACGGGATCTTCCAGTTAGATGAAAGACGGAGAGATGCAGTGATTGCGTTGGGCATTTTTCTCATTGAATCTGATCTTCAGGTAAGTCCTTACTAAATTAAAAGTGTTTCTGCAGTGTAAAGGGGGGTATAATTAGAATTTTAATTTGTACCTGCTTATGTTTACCTAAAGCAATGCCAGAACAATGCATAGAACCTACGTATTAAAAGTGGTTAGCAGTGGGTGAGACAGGGTAGGTGGAACAGGTAGGAATGAGACTTCTTAATGTATACTTTCTTGGGAAATTTTGATTTTTGGACTATGTGAATAAATTATGTTGTTAAAAAAATAAAGTGTTTGTTTGTTTTTGTTTTTTTGTTGGAAAGTTAGTTAAAATTTTTTGTGAAGTAATTGTGTGCCTGCTAGAATAGGCTTGATTTTCAATCTCAGGTAAAATGCTGGTCAGTCAGACTCAGAGTAACCATTTTTTTCCTTCTAAAAGGATACCATGTTTCCCCGAAAATAAGACCTAGCCAGATAGTCAGCTCTAATGCGTCTTTTGGAGCAAAAGTTAATATAATATATTATATTATGGTAGATAAGATCCGGTCTTATAGTAAAATAAGACCGGGTCTTATATTATGTTAGATAAGACCCGGTCTTATAGTAAAATAAGACTGGGTCTTATATTAACTTTTGCTCCAAAAGACGCATTAGAGCTGATTGTCCGGCTAGGTCTTATTTTCGGGGAAACATGATAGTAATCTTTGTGATAATTTTGATATAATGTCATCTTTTTCAAAACTATGATAGATATAAATTAAGTTTTAGAGTACATGTTAATTTGCCTTTTAAAGATGTCTTAAAAACCAGTGTTGTAGCTCTGCCAAAAAATGGTATAGCTTTTTTTTTTTTTTTTAATATTTATCAAGGCTAATTGAAGCAAATGGTTGACCACTGGATATACTATTATTTATTTATTTATCTGTTTATTTTTATCATTATCAAGATTTTTTTTTTTTTTGGTTTTTAAAAAACCAAACCACAATAACCAAACCACAAATACCAAACCACAATAGTCACTTTACTCTTAAGTTTGTACTTTACAAATCGAGAATCATTTTTTAATTCCAAGTTTAATCATGCTCTGTTAGGAAATAAAGACGTTATTTGAATTTTTACAGCTGTGTATACATTTGGAAAAGACATAAGCATTTTAATTTTAGATCAATATTTTGAAACTTAAATTGGTTATCTGACCAATGCCGCATGAAAAACCAAAATTAGATGTAGAAGCTGAATTTTAATTATCCAATTTATTTATACATGACAAGAAAGAAAATCATTCCTACTTTTCTAATTTGCCAAGTCCTGTTTAAATTTAAATATGAAAATAAGGGGAGGAAAATAATTTTTAAAAATCTGTATAAGCCCTCTCTCGGGTCCTCGCTTCCAAGATGACCAAGAAAAGAAGAAACAATGGTCGTGCCAAAAAGGGCCGCGGCCATGTGCAGCCTATTCGTTGCACCAACTGTACCCGATGCGTGCCCAAGGACAAGGCCATTAAGAAATTTGTCATTCGAAACATAGTAGAGGCCGCAGCCGTTAGGGACATTTCCAAAGCGAGTGTCTTCGACGCCTATGTGCTTCCCAAGCTATATGTGAAACTACATTACTGTGTGAGCTGTGCCATTCACAGTAAGGTAGTCAGGAATCGTTCTCCTGACGCCCGAAAGGACCGAACACCCCCACCTCGATTTAGACCTGCGGGTGCTGCCCCACGACCTCCACCAAAGCCCATGTAAGGAGCTAAGTCCTTAAGGACTGAAGAAATATTCTGGGGGAAAAAAAAAATGGAAACTATACTTAAAAAAAAAAAAATCTGTATAAGAAACTACTGCTGTTCAAATGTGTATTGCTTGAAAATATCTTTGGCAAACACATTACTTGATAGGTTTACCTGTAAGTCCCTGATACTTATATTAGGCTTTTTCGGGTGACAAGGAAGAGAGATGAGTACAAATCACCTTTGGTGTAATTCGGGTTCCGGGCAAGGATTGGAGGCGCCTAGGGTGGTAGTTGATGTCCCTTGAGCCATATAGTCTGCCTGTGCTACCAGGGAAGCCCGCCGGCCTCACACACCCCAGGAGAGGAGCCCTGCATGCTTTGCCAGTCCCCCAGGCTCTAGGGATCAGCTTTCTCTTGGTTTACCTGGGATTTATGTTTCTTGCCTCCATCCAGGATGGGCTGTGACATTGGCCTCCTTTATGTCCACACTGTGGGTTGCCCTGGCAGCAGCGGTGGCCAGAGTAGCAAAAGTAGTTCACTCACCACATGCTACCAAAGCAGTAACAGTTTATATAGGAAAGAGCACCGAGGCTACTTCCTCTGCAGGGAGCCATACTATGTAGACCGTTTGGAGTTTTGTGCCTGTTGCTATACTAGGATCCTGGACATATGTTGTAGCCAGCTCCTTTTTATCCTTTAGAGGAGAAGTTGTTTTGTTTTCACGGAAAAAAAGTTGTCTGTTTTTTGGTCATCAATTGTGGCATATAACAAACTATCCTGAAACTTAGTGGTTTAACACAACAATTTTTTGTTCCTCGTGAACCTGCAATTTAGATAGAGGTCAGAAGAGGTTTTTTTTTTGCTCCATTAGGTGTCACCTGGGGGTTCAAAGGCTGAGGCCTGGAATCACCCGAAGGCTTTTTCACTTTGTGTCCAGAGAGTGATCCTGGTTGTGGACTGGACCTCAGCTGGGGCTCTTGGCCAGGGCACCTCTGGGTACATGGCTTCTCCATGTGGCCTGAGTTATGTCACTGTGTCAACCCATAGTGTCTGAATCCCAAGGGCAAGCATCCTGAGAAAGAACTAGGCAGAAGCTGCTTTGCCTTCTCTAACCTAGCCTAGGAAGGCTGTCAAATGTACTGCTTACTCTCTAGATACTCTAGAAGGAAGTCCCTAAGGCAGCCCACTTCCAGGATAGGTGAATTCGACGACTCCACCTTTCAGTGGAAGGAGTGTTACAGGATTTGCTTGTTTTCAAAATCACCCCATACTTGTTCAGTGTTTTAGAACACCAAGTAGTATCCTTCTCTGGAGCACACTTAACTTGAATTTTAACTGGAGTATCTATAAATAGGGAAACAGCCAAAAGACCCAATCATGGAAGGTTATGAAGTTATATGTTGATTAGCTAGTTTGGAAACTAGAAGGAAGTAATTTTTTCATTGACTAATGATGGCTATAAAGTCTAATGTTCAATTTGAGAGGAGCCAAAGGAAACATGAAACAGAAGATTAAATAAACAAACAAGGTTCACGAACAACAGAAGCATCTCCAAGTTTAGAAGCTTGTGGCTATGAGCTTCTCTCCAGTCCAGAGAGCTGATCCTGGGGTCCACTGAAGGGTTTGGGGGCTCTCTGAACACTTCTCAGAGAAGGCAATTTTGAGTGTGTGCACACACACATACCTTCTTCGGCAGAGGCCTTCATGGGGTCCAGGCCACCAAGGAGGCCAGAAGCAGTCCAGACACTTAGCTCCAGAAGGGAAGGGTTTAGCCCTTCCCTTAGGTACTTATGGTGCAGGCTGCTGGGAAACAGGAAGGGTGTGATGTCATGTTCACGTCTACCTTTAAGATGATTAGGACATGGGTATGCTTTATTTTGGCCTTAATCTATGCTAAAAAAAAAAAAAAAACCAATATCAGTCATGTATTATTTTGGTAAATATGATTTTTTATTTATTTATTTTTAGCACAAAGATTCTGTGGTTCCTTACCTTCTTCGACTTCTTAAAGGTCTTCCAAAAGTGTATTGGGTAGAAGAAAGCACAGCTCGGAAAGGCAGAGGTAATTTTGTATGTGTTCCCTAAGTGCAAGGAAAAATATGTATGTTCAATATCTGTAAGGATCAGTGTTTAAGTATACTAACACATCAGTTAGGATGTGTCTGGACGGTTCTACTCAGACCTGTGGGACAACTGCCTGTCTGCAGCAACATGGGCTGTGCCTACTCACTTGTTGTCCAGGGCCCATGGGCGAGGGAGGGGGAGGGCAGGGCTGAGCAAGCCAGCTTTCCATTGCGCTCTGAGAGTGAGCAAGAACATTGAGACCTTCAGGAACCTTTTCTCATGTCTCATTGGCCAGAATTGGGTCACCTGCCAGTCCCTGAACCAGTCTCTGTTACCCTTCTATGACTAGGCTCACTCCTGGAATGAGGTCAGTTCTCCAAACTGCATTGCTGCTCAAAAAGGAAGGGTGAGATAGATGTTCAGGACCCAACCCATGTTCACTATAAATACCCTGTTTCCCTGAAAATAAGACCTAGCCAGACAGTTAGCTCTAATGCGTCTTTTGGAGCCAAAATTAGTATAAGACCTGGTATTATATATGATATGATATGATATGATATGATATGATATGATATATTATACCCAGTCTTATAGTAAAATAAGACTGGATATTAATATTATATTATATTATATTATATAATATAAGACCCGGTCTTATAGTAAAATAAAACCAGGTCTTACATTAATTTTCGCTCCATAAGACACATTAGGGCTTATTGTCCAGCTAGGTCTTATTTTCAGGGAAACACGGTAGTTTTATCACTTTGTTGCTAAATTTCAGTTAAACTCTGCACCTTTAGAAATGGAATAAATTCATGTGTATTTCTTTTTAACTTGTATTTTATTTCGACCTCTCTTTAAGGTTAAAGAGAAAGTTAGATCATCTTTTTCCCTCTTCCCTTCTACCGCCCTTCCCTCCCTACCTCCTGCTTGCTTTGTTCCTTCCCGCTCTTCCGAAATATTTACACACGTCCACTGTATGCCAAGTGTTGCGCTAAACACAACGTTGATATTCTCGTATACTAATTTCCCAATCCTCCAAAATTAGCTTGGAAGACCTCCAACGTTTTAGAATTGTACGACCCATGAGACTGAAGTTTCCATGTAATCTCTCTGAGCGTTTCAGCTTGCCTCCTTCAGATATAGCATGTGGCTGTAAAAGAAGGCCCTTGTCCTTTTTGTTGGTGGCATGGTGGGCCGGTCTGCTAAAGATGGGTTTTGTTGTTCTCATGAACATCCTGCTTGTGCCTTGATGTTTGGGTTTTCCTCATTTCTGGTGACATACTGTGCCTAAAACAGACAGATCTCAAATTATGCACCTATCCTGGAATTTAAAGGAGTACAAATTAAATATAGGGAGAATGTTGTTAAAAGGTCAGACGTTTATGTCCACTGTTGTTATCTAATTTGGGAAGAAGTAGACTACCAGTGGATGTTGATTCTATTTTTCTGTTCCCTTATTTCAAAATAAGTATCCCTTCTAGATACATGGACTCAGAGTGCCATCCCTGGGCCAGCAGCATCAGTGTCATCTGGGAACTTGTCAGAAATGCAGATTCTCAGTCCCACATCAGAGCTACTAAATTAGAAACTGGGGCTGGGAGGCGGCTAGCCTGCATTTTAATAAGCCCTCCAGGTGATTCTGATGCACAATCAAGTCTGGAAAAGACCTAGAGCTGCATCTTGAAATAAGTGCAGAAGTAGAAATGTGACAATCTTCTGCTGTGTGCTGTGCATGAGCCATAAAATAGTGGGTCGCTCTGTATGTCCTTGATTAAATATTTAGTTAGTAATGATTAAATTGACTATTTAATAGTGATTGGACCTACACAGCGATGGTCCTAACATTTTGAAGGTATACTTGATAGAAGTACTGCTTTGCTTTTGGTCTTTTGGGTGTAGTACTCCCTTCTCGACCTTGGGGCCAAGCTCCTGAGAACCTCCCTGCTAGGAGGCTCAGTCAGTAGTGGAAGGGCTTAAAAACCTAGGAGGAATAGAGCAACTCTTTGGAAGCTCTTATTAGGATTTTCTCCATTTATCAAAATAAAGCAGAAAAGAAAATATAAGCATTCAATTCAGTTTAAAGTAGTAGTAATAGGTATTTGACAATTACCCTCCATATACTCAAGGTTGATTTCTCACTTTTATTCAGGGTGGGAATAAAAAGTGGAATCTGTCATATTAAGAGGCCTTATAATGTCAAAACTATAAATTGACTTAGGAAACATTTAAGTTTATTGAACCAAAATTTTTTTATTAAAAGAAAGGTAGGAGTATTTCTTAGCAAACATGTTGGGCCCAGACCTGTTCTTTTGAGACCCATGTCAGTGAGGTAGCCACCACTGTAAACTGGTCCCTTAGCAGGCTGTATGAGAGAGAACACACTGAACTGGGTGGCCTGGAGGTGTGGCCCAGTGTCTCATTTGTGGTGCTAGTCTTTGTGTTTTTCTGCCTTCCAGGCGCCCTCCCAGTTGCTGAGAGCTTCAGCTTCTGCTTGGTAACTTTGCTGTCTGACGTGGCTTACAGGGACCCTTCACTTAGGGATGAGGTAAGTGTGTGGTGAATTGTGCATTTCTATAAGATTAAGAGAGATAGCTAGATATGTTAGAATCACATATTATTATTTTAAAAGTTAACAGGCTGTAAATTAAGGGCTTTTCTATAAATAACATTTATCAGAAGAGAAGTTGATACTGAAGATGATGACATAACTTTATATGAAATAGAGAAAATATTTCTTTTCACATCTATAGGTTATTCAGCATCATGTTGCATTAGCAAACTGTAAGAATTTTGACTTGATTATGAACAAGTCATATCAAACCAACTTCATTCTCTTCTTTGCCTGGGTTTTCTAAGACGGGCAGTAGAGGGAAATGAGGTGGATGGATAGAGTCTAGTTGGTCTTCATCAAGGCATTGGACAGACCCTCTCCTGCTATGCTGGCATATGGGATGAGCACCAGAAGAATTCAGAGGGTTTTCACAACTGCCCAAAGGACCACCTGAAAGGGTGACTGGTGAGGTACCAGTCCCACCAGGAGCCTTTGGTAGCCTGCCCCCTACCATTGAAGCAAAATGAGCCAGGGCTGTGAATGAATGAAGATCAGAAAGCAAGTTGATCTCATTTGTAGACAACACAAAGCCAGGAATTAACAACCAGTATGATGAACTAAAGCTAATACCATGAGCTTTGTAGGGATCAATGACAGGCAAAGAACACCAACTACATAAGCAGAGGTGGCATAGCTTAGGAGCGGCATGTGTGAAAAAGATTTAAGTATTTTATTTATCTGTGAGCTCATTGAGCCAGCAGTATAAAGCAGCTGCCAAAAGCTAATGACATATTCATGAAAGGCTAGAATTTGTGTTGAGTTTGGTGATTACTTGGTGAGTCCCAACATCCCTGGAATATTAATATATTTTATCCTGAGCACTACAATTCAAAACGGTTTCTGACACAGTGAACTACAGTAAAATCAGACTCAGGCAATCAGTATCATAAAGGACTTGTAATCATAAGGAATGGATGAAAAGAACTAGGAGTATTTAGCCATGAAAAGGGATTTGGAGGTCCGTCACCTGTTTGCAGAATAAGGACGAAGGTGTGGCTCAGATAGCTGGTGGGGACACGCCCCAGGTGGACAACATTGGCCCAGAATTAGGAGGAACTCTGGACCAGCCCAGAGAGGGAGGGTTTGTGTCCCTGGAAGGTCAGCTGACAGGTGCCTCAGCAGAGCTGTCACATGGGGAGTTATGTATCAGATATGAGGTTGGACAAGATAGGTCTGAAGCTCCTAATTTTGAATTAATTTTGTGATATTTTGCTGATTTTGTTTGTAAGTTTTTTCTGTTTCCTTGGCTGTTACAGATTCTAGAGGCACTTTTGCAGGTTTTGCACGTCCTTTTGGACATGTGCCAAGCCTTGGAGATTCAAGAAAAAGGTATGATTATAGATCAAGGCTTTTTAAAAAAGTGATTTTGTGATTATCGTTTCCTTTGCTTTTTCCCAGTCTTTTTTTCTGTTCTTTACTACCCTGTGCATGTGATGGATGAAAACCTTTCTATGTTAGGTTGCCTTTGTTGTGTTTTAACTAAGAGGCACATAAGGGTCATGAGCACTGCTTTGCTACCTGAATGCTGAGTGACCTTGGACAAGTCACCTCACCCGTCTGGACCTAATAAGTTTCTTCATTTATAACATGTCTGACTTCCAAAGGTCACTTTTCCTCTAGTGTAAGGCTATCAATATGATTCCAGGAGGAATAAATACACTGTTTAAGTATAATAAAGGTGCCTGATAACAGGCTGTATAATTGATTTGGGTGTGCCACGAATAAATAGATTAAGACCTCTCGAAGAGGGCAGGTATGTTTGAAGTATTGTCTGAAGCTCTTAATGTCAGATTGGCCCTGTTTCTGTGGCTTATTCTGACCCTTCAGATTTGTTGGTGGGTTGTGAGTTGTGAGCCAGCATTGTAGGTTGGTACAGTATGGTTGTCTTGCAGGTATCTTTCTGGTATCGGAACAGTCTTACTTTGTCTTCTAGAATACCTTTGCAAGTATGCAATCCCATGCCTGATTGGAATTTCACGAGCGTTTGGGCGTTACAGCAACACAGAAGAGTCTCTTCTCTCGAAACTCTTTCCCAAAGTCCCTCCTCATTCCCTCCGAGTCCCAGAGGAGCTGGAAGGCATTCGGAGGCGTTCCTTCAATGACTTCCGCTCCATCCTCCCCAGCAATTTGCTGACTGTGTGTCAGGAGGGCACCCTGAAGAGGAAGACCAGCAGCGTGTCCAGCATCTCTCAGGTGGGGCCGCACTCCTGGGAAGAGAGCAGGGCAGAGAGGTCTGTTAAGTGCTCACACGAAGAAAATCCCACTTGTGTGTAGTCTGAGGAAACTTAGAAAACCTAAAATAGTCTCACTAGAATTCTCTTTAATATAAAGGCCTTGTCCTTTTTAAGATTTCTAAGTGATGTCATCTCCTAGTCAAAGTATTTGTTTCCTAGCAATTGGGTGCCAAACTCTATTCTGAGCGGGAGACAGTTGGTGCCCTAAAGAAGTATATAGTTGACTCATGGAGAAAAGATAGACATGAAACACTGAGAATAGTTCAGCTCAGTAATCAAGTATAAAATGTATGTGTAGACAGGAAGAGTTTAGTGATTTGGTATATCGTAGAAAATGCTGTAGCTGCGGTGGGCTTCAGGGAGGAGGTGAGGTTTGAGCCAGGACGTGAAGTCCAACCATTGAGCTGGCAGAAGGAACCTTATCTAAGATGAATCCGAGGTCTCTCTGGTCTTCTCTGATGTGTAAGTGTGGTTATGTATTTCAGGTCAGCCCTGAACGTGGGATGCCCCCTCCCAGTTCCCCTGGAGTATCCGCCTTTCACTGCTTTGAAGGTGGGTTTCACCTTTCTGCCAAGAATGTCGACGTAGCACTCAATAGCAGGTTCACAGTGATGACTTCTTGTCATGTTAGGGATGGTAACGCCAGCGCTCTGCTGTCACACATCTCGAGTGTCAAGCTTTTACCAACTACTCATTTGCATTGAAACTTCTTAAAATTTAATTGGAAAATATTTCAAACGGAGAGAAAAGTGCAGAAAATAATCTATAGACCCTCCTGTGCCTGGGATTAGAATTTTAGTATATTAACCCGTGAAAGCACTGGTTTTCAGGGAGAAGTACTAATGGTGGGTCTTTCTCTTGTGTCTTTTTTCAGGGTCATTAAGTACGTAGGTAATATTAAAGAGTATTTTATATTTTTTATAGAGCCTCACTGTTCACAAAGCACTTTCACAGAATGTACTAAATTTGATTCATATGATAGCCCTGTGCAGGGTCAGACATGTATTAAAATTGCCTTCAATTTATCCTCGAGGGAAGTAAGACTGAGTAAGTGATAGGAGAGGGGGAATCAGAATTCCATGCCTCATCATGCCATCTGTTCCATTTTCGGATGATGCCAATTGCTAAAAGAGCATTTCTCAAGAGGATCTTGAAAGATGTGAAGGGAATTTTATTTTTTAAAAAAGGGGAGTATCTGTACTCAAATGTGGGCAACTTTGCAGGTAGTATCTTTTGGATATGTGAGACTAACATGTTATAGTCTATGTATATGTTAAAATGTAAAGGCCAAGTCTGCCCACTCAAATCCCACTTCCCAGAGAGAACCACTTGTCCTAGAATATATTCCTCCAGACTTTAAACCTCCCCTTTGCCACCTGTATGCCCTTGGGACATCTGAGGACTGCCATGTTGTATCCTTGAAGGCTTCTCTTTCCTTGGTAAATAGCTTTCTATACTCAGGGGCCCCTCCCCGTGGGGCCACCCTCTTTAAGCACTTCGAGTGAGGACTCAAGATTGGGGCCCAGGTGTGGGCTCACTGTTTAAGCTTCATTCAGCAGATACAGCCTGAGCACCACTCTCCTGTGGAGGTTGAGCTGCGTGGACGATTTTCTAACTGTCTAAAGTACACCTCATTGTCGAAGAGACAGGCAGGAAACCACTGCTCCTTCCCCTTTTTTTTTTTTTAAAGATTTATTGGGGAATGTTGGGAAACAGTATGTTTCTCCAGGGCACATCAGCTCCAAGTCGTCCTTTAGTTGCAGGGGGTGCAGCCCACAATCCTATGAGGGAATCGAACTGGCAACCCTGTTGTTCAGAGCTCGTGCTCTAAACAACATAGCCATCTGACCGCCCAGCTCCTTCTCTTTTTGCTCCATGCCTCCCATTTCACTCAGACTTTTCTTACAGTTAGTCTCCCCTTCTCTCTTTCCAGTTCCTCTTCCATAGCGCTGTAAGAATTCTTTTTAAGAATTGTTTTTTAAAAGCATAAATCTTATCATTTAATTTCCTGCTAAAAATCTTTCAGTGACACTCCCCTGCATAAGTCCCAAATCTTAGATCCTTGGTCCCTGCAGTTCTCATCTTTGGCCTCCGTCTATGCCCACTGCACACTGGCTCAGCCAAAAAGGACTTCAGATTCATGTCATGGTGTCCATTTGGGAGATGCCTTCTGGCCACATACTTCTTACCTTTTATTATTATTATTATTTTAAAAATACACTTGCATATACTTAAGATGAGGGTACACACACAGAGTATACCCTCTTAAAAGTATACACAATTTAAGAAAAGAAACTGTATTGAAATACTCAATATAATAATAATAATAATAATAATAATAATAATATATACCGATAACAAAAGATGAATACAAGTCACGTTTGACTTCTGCAGTTACAAGAGGTGCTCAAAGTGGTTACCATCAGCGTAATTTTAGTACAGTTTTTTCCTTTCTTAAAATGTGTATACATTTTTTGGCTCTCTCTCTCTCTCTCTCTCTATATATATATATATATATAGTGAAATGATTATTACAATCAAGCTATTAACATACTCATCTCCTCACATGGTTACCATTTTTTTCTTGTTTTGGGGGTGGGTGTGTGTGAAAGCACCTGAAATGTACTCTCTTAGCAAATGCCCAGTATTCAATACTGTATTATTAACAATGGTCATCAGGTTGTGTGTTAGCTCTCTAGACTTATTCAACCCACATAATTGCAACTTCGTACCTTTGACCAACATTTCCCGCCCCCCCCCCCGCCTGTGGTAACCACCGCTCACCTCTCTGCTCCTGTGTCTCTGACTGTTGTAGATTCTACATATAGATGAGATCATGTAGTCTTTTTCCTTTCTGTGTCTGGCTTATTTCCCTTAGCATAAGATCCTCCAGATTCATTCATGTTGTCGCAAATGGTAGAATCCCCCTTTTTTTCTTTTTAAGGCTGAATAATACTCCATTTTATAAATGTACCTGTACACACAATGTATATTCACATACATTTTATACACACACATCACCCCTTACCTTCTTCCCCAGTGGTTCCCTTTACACCAGCTTTTTTCTCGCTCTCCCTTCTTTCCTTGGTCATTCTCTCTTTCAGTGGTCCTTTATTACATTGGCCTCCAGCGTCGCAGCTCCTCTCAGTATTACTGCCCATCCCCTCGTTGTAAGTTGCTGGTTTCCTCTCTTGGGACCCACCTACCTTTAGTCAGGTCATCATCATAGAACTACATATCAGCTTTGACACAATTGGGGTAAACTCAACTCTGCTTTTTCTGTGCTTGAGAAAGTCATAACATTTATTCTTTGTTTTTTAATAGATTGATGTTGTTACGAAGTGTTGGATGATTGGCTTTTTATTTTTGTTCTGACTTTAAAATTTTAGTAGTATGTATTTTTATTCTAACGTTGATGGTAAAATATCTTTGGGGCCCTGTAGATCTCAACCTTTCACATCTCTCAACCTTTAAAAAGGTGTAATTCTTTCTTTTTTTTCTTCCCACCTGTTAAGTTACATTGTCTGGGTTGAAAATATAGGACATGGTTATAGCTGAGCCTGGCATCACTCCCCAAGGATTTGCAATCTAGCCTTTGCTTCTTAATTAAAAAACAAGGAATTGGAGTATAAACAAAAGCAAAGTCTATGCCTTTGTTAGTTACTGAGGGAATCAGCTTGAGAAAGTATCTTGGTCACATGTTACTGTGAATGACTTTCCGGCTTTCTCCTCCATCAGTCTCTTACTTACCTGATGGGAGTGTCCTGGAGCCCGATTACTACTTCTCCACCATCAGTTCCAGCTTCTCAGTTTCTCCTCTATTCAATGGCGTCACCTATAAGGAGTTCAGTATTCCACTAGAAATGCTTCGGGAACTCTTAAACTTGGTAAGCAGAGCATTAATGGGTAAACAGACCATGGGTATATCAATAAGTAAAATTGCTAGTGATGTAATCCTGTATTTTTTTTAAAGGAAAAACTAGGAGTTTCTCAGTATTTAAGGGTACAACTTAGTAGCCATAATTTTCAGGCTAAAGAAGGAAGGAGAGTTAACATTCAGAGAGCAGTTGCGATATGTTCCCATTGAATCCTTGCAGCAACCGTATGGGGGAGGCAGCGACGCATCCCCATTTTAGGGTCAGGAAAATGTCACATACATCAAGGATCCATAGGTCAGGGCAGGGCCAAGGCTCAGCCCAAGGAATCTGACCCCAAGCCCAGTGTCCATTGCACTTAACTCCCTCGCACGGGCTACTCTGTTCGGATCAATACAAAACTTATTTATATTTGGGCACCTTCGGATGGCCTTTGAGGTGCTGTCAGAGAGGGTGTGTTGCCATTGTCAGAGTCCTGAAATGGGTGGTTCTTTGACCCAGGGATGCTGCAGTTGTTATCATTGAGCTGGGGTGCTTCAGCACATTCGAGTGGGGGGGTGAAGACATCATCAGGGGCAGACTAAAGAGGGGACTTTCAGAAAGAATGAGGGAACAAGAATGATACATCCAAAATCATGAAGCAGCCCCTGGAGAGAACAGCAATCTCCCTGTGTGGAGTGTGACTAGAAATCACTCACAGAGAAAGGCTTTAGGCTGAATATGTAAGAAGACGTTAAAGCGCAGGTGATAATGAATGAGGACAGAGCCATAGTGAGTTACTAAGTAGCCGAGGATGTTTTTGAAGTTGCTGTCAGGAAGGAAAACTCCCCCTAAATTGCTCCTCAGTGTCAGTGTCCCAGACAAATGGTGGCCTTGGGTGCCCCAGGCTTTCTCAAATGGCTCTTCTTACATCTTTGGAAGAGCCAGTGCACCAGGCTTGGGGAGGAGGGAGGAGCCATCAGTGCCCAAGGGCTGGCTGTGAAGGTGCCCTTGACATCTGGGAGGGGATTGGATACAATGGCAGTGATGCCTGGAGTCTGAATGTTTTCACATCCTGCAAACGGAAATCTAATGTCAGCACATTTGAGAGAGTTGGTTCCTTTTCTGTTTTTATGTCATTCCAATCTAGATAAGAAAAGAAGTTTCAAGTGATGACAGTATTAGGGCATTTTGTGGGTATGGTTTGAAACGGAACCATAATTTGTATATTGTGGCCTATTCTTCCATCATATTTTTTACCACATGAGCCTGTTATGTGGTTTTTCCATCAACACAATTTGTTCTTTGGTAGAAGGAGCTGGCATTTCTGTTTCTCACTGTGTTTGTCAGGTGCCTCATGAAGCCTTGTTTCCCTGGTAGGTGAAGAAGATTGTTGAGGAGCCTGTTCTCAAATCCTTGGATGCGGTTACAGCCAGTGTAATAGAGGTACGTCCCTTCTGGTGGACGTCATGCTGACATCCGCCTGCCGTGAACCTGTGTGTGAAGAGAGCAGGGAGGGTTTGTGGGGCTGGAGTGGAAGGGTTTGGCAGTGAGTTTTCAGCTTAACTTCTTTTGTCCCAATAATGATAACTCACCTGTCACCTGAAAGCTTGCTCGATGCCAGGCTCTTTTAAATATACTACCTCTCAGTGCCTCTGAGGAAGTCAGTGTCTCCATTTCACAGGTGAAATAGAGAGCTTCAGGGGACTAACTAACTTGCCTTCGTCACATAGTCACCATGGGAGCTGGGGATTCGCTGGGTCCCCTGACTGAAGTCCGTGCTCTTTTACCTTCCTCGATCCTTTGGTGCTTCCAGAACTACTTCTCTGGGCTCAGTACACACTTCCTCAGACTTTCTAGGCACGTACAGACACTGGATTTTAATGTATCTGGAGCCAACGTCTATAGCATTATTTATAAAATCATTAAATGTTGGTGTTAGGAGGTCTCAAAACCTCAGGGAACATTTGGGTCCGTCCCCTTTTGAGTGCTGGGATCCAGAGCGATTGCCTTTTGCCAGGCTGAGGATTGCCGTGGGCATGTGCTGGACCCAGATTCCTTGTGAAGGATGTTCTTTCTCTCACCTGATTGGGAGGCACAGTGCATGGGGTCAGCTCTGAAGAGGAGGGAACCCCAGGGACCTTCTGTGCTGCAGACCATGTCTTCTCCTGCCCTACACGGGCTCCCAGCAAGCTGTGTGCAAACGACAGATGTATGTGCTGCGCATGGTTTGCTCTGGGTCAGTTCTTGGGTGAAGAGCACAATTCCTGTAACTCTCCAGGTGACAGTCTGGCACTTACTACCTTGTCTTCAACCTTTCCCAGTTGTGCCCTGCCCATTGGCCTGAGCTGTGGCTCTCTCACTGTTTGCAGTCTCAGAGGCCGCTGGGTTTCTTGTCAGTTTAGTCACGTGTGACCCAGGGCAGACGAGGAGGACCAGGGCTGGCACCTGGGCTGGACGGTCAGAGCAACTGGCCACTTGTTGGGCCTGCACACCGTCTTTAAGGAAAAGAGTCAATCTGGGGCCTGAGGGGGAAGTTGGGTCTCAGTGGGGATCCCCTTTAGGGCTTGTCTTAGGGGTAGAGGGAAGGCTAAAAGTAATGGGACTCTGAGACCCTCTTTCCCAGAGGAGTTTCTGTTATTTTTGTTTTATAATTTGGACTTGAGTATACATGTCCATTTCATGCAATGGTTTTGTGGCTTTCAAAAAGGCTGTATATAATATACTCAATTATCAATAATTACTAGTAATTATTACATGCTTATTCTGTACACTGTGATAGGACTTGACTCACTTGCTCATTGTATTCGACAGCAAATCCCCCATTTACAGATGGGGAAACTGAGGCTTATACGTTTAAGGTTACATAGCTAGGGAGTGGTGGAGTTGGGCTGTATTCTCCGGCTCCCTTTCTCCCCTCCCTGATTACAGTGACTTCCTCCTGGCTCTGGAGTCAGACCCCTGGGTCACCTTCACGTCAGCAAGTCTCTTCATCTCTGCCCCACAGGGATGTTGTGAGAACGTGTGAGGTGGTGTCTGTGAAGCAGTTAGCCAGTGCCCCCCATGGCACTTTGTTAACCATAGCTCCTATTATCAGTGCCCTCCTGAAATCCTGGTCACTCTCACGTCCTTCATGCAGTTTTCACGCCCTCCACGTGACTCACACCCACCCCCAGCCTCCCACCACAGGCCCCTTCCTTCCCCACTCAACCTCTGGCCCCACTGCAGACTTGCCTCCTCTCCCTCATCCTCTTTGCCTGTATTTGCAGAACATTTGTATGTGTGTCAAGAATTATAATAATCCATCCTACTAAACTGGGAATCTGTAGAAGTTAAGAAGAGCATCTTATTCATCTCATGAAACCTTGTGTGAATTTCTTCTCCAGAGGAAAAATAATGCTACATTTGAGATTAGATTGCTAAAAAGAATAATTTAAAATGAGTTCCGTTACAAAACATAAGCTGAATCTGAAGGTGCCCTGGCTGTGGTGTCTGTCGCTTGAGCCATGGGCAGGATGGAATCCCACGTTCTGGTGGTCTCTTCGCTGTCTCCTTCCTGCTCCTCCTCCCATGTCCCCCTGAGTTTGAAGATGATGAGCTTTCAGTGAGAGGTTGGTGGTCTTTCCTTCAAGGGTGCAGGTGGCTGCTCCCCTGCAGACATCTCAGGAGGTGGGAACCTGCTGTTTTCCTGATGGTTAAGAGGGTGAAGAGAGTAATTAAAGTGCCTCATATGGTGAATCATGGTAAATGGTTGTTCCACGTACAATGCGAAGTCATGAATGTAAGAATTACTTACCCGGGCCGCACACGAAGGTGAAGGGAGGCCCGGAGGAGCGTTTCTGTGCTGCAGTCACATGCCTCTGCCTCCCCTGCAGGCCAACCCCAGCGCTGATCTCTACTACCTCACGTTCAGCGACCCCCTGTATGTGGCCATGTTTAAGATGCTGCGCGACACTCTGTACTATATGAAAGGTGAGGACTTTGCACATGCGTGTAAATGTGGTGAGACTGGGTTCTGGGCCACTGCTGCAGGCCTGTGCTTCCTCTCTGCTGGGGGCACTTAAAAGCACACACAAGTAACATGGTCATGTTACTGAAAATTTGGAGAAAAAGCCAACAAAAAAAAAGTGTCTCCTATCCTGTTCCCCTAGTGGCATCAATGATGGCTTTTTTGGTGGGTTTATTTCCTCAGGTATTTCTCTGACATGGATTTGTTGTATTGTCCTGATCATGGATACAATTTAACATGTCTACTTTCTAAAGTTTAAAAACAAGAAAATGAGGTAGTCATAATTTTATGACTCAGAGATAATATATTAATAGAACAGCACACACACAAATTTTGCATTTCCTTCCATCTCTTTATTTGTGTATTTTTAAAAGACTCTTCCTAAGCTCTTCCCGAATGTTATTGAATTCTCTTCATAAACGTAAGTTTTGATGACCATATAATATCCTATCTATCATGTAGATGTGCCATAATCTAGTTAATTTATTTTCCTAATATGATTTCAAGGGCGCTTGGGAGGCGGAGACTGAGTCTGGCTGGGGCCACAGCAGGATTAGGTTCATGAAGGAGGGCAGCAGGGACTGCCCAGCTCGGCCTGACCCGCAGGAGTCCCTGCAGCCTCCCTTCCCACCTGAGCTATGTGTTGCCAGCTTCCTCAACTAGTCTGACTTATGCCCATCACAGTGGTTCTGAGTTTTCCAGGTTCCAAGGATGAGAGTTTGAAAAGATTCTGGGCACTCTAAGATCCAGGCCTATAGCCAGGGAATTCTCTTCAGGCTACAACCAGTTTTTCCCCTTATTTGATAACTGACAGCCTTTAAAAAGTCATTATGCACCTGTACAATCATTATGCTTAAACTTCTACAATGATGTATGTCAATTATATCAATAGAACTTGGAAAAAATAATAAAATATACATACATATATACATACATACATATATATGTATGTACATACATGTATATATACACACACATATGTATAACTGAAGTATTTCCTATTGTTAATTGGACCAGTTCTATTGATGATACATCCTAATTTATATGTTTATATTCAGGTTTTAGTATATTGACCTCTTAAAGCTCTCACTTCCATGGGAAATGATCATTTGCTCTGAATGCCAGGTGGCACGTGTGTAGAGGGCATCTCTGCCCAGCCAGTCCAAGCTCTTCCCCGCAGGCATTTCTTTTTTTTTTTCTTTCTTTCTTTTTTTTTTTTAAGGAGGACGCAGCTCACAGTGGCCCATGGGGGATCGAACCGGCAACCTTGGTGTTATTAGCACCACGCTCTAACCAACTGAGCTAACCGGCCGCCCCCCCAGCGGGCATTCTTAGAACCACAGCAGCCAGCAGCAAACATGCCCTTCTTGGGTTTCTGTTAGAGTGGAAGGACTGTAGACCGTCACAGTCGGCTGCCTGAATTTTGGCGGAGTTTTGTTCCCAGCTGCAGTGCCTGCTCTTTCCTGCAGACCTCCCAACCGCCTTTGTGAAGGAGATCCATGATTTTGTGCTGGAACAGTTCAACACAAGCCAGGGGGAGCTGCAGAAGATACTGCACGACGCAGACCGGATTCACAATGAACTGAGCCCCCTCAAGCTGCGCTGCCAGGCCAACGCCGCCTGTGTGGACCTCATGGTGTGGGCCGTGAAGGATGAGCAGGGTGAGTGAGCATCAGCTCCTGCCACGCCCTGGACGGCTAGTGTCCGCACCTGGCTAAAGCCGCGGGGCCTGTGTCTCCTCTCCTCTACTTCCTGCTGGTTCATTGGGCTTTTATATGGAGAGGAGGGAGCTCTGTGCTGGAGGAAAAGGTGCTTGTCTAGGGTGAGCAGCAGAATGGGAAGCATGCAGCAGTGTTCTCGCTCACAGAACACTGTGGGGACGGGGCAGGGGGCTCAGGGCCAGCAGAGAAGAGAAAGCAGTCACAGGGTGCAGGATGGTCTTTCCACAATAGGAACAGAGCTGAGCTTTCAGTTAGGGCATCTGCCTCTGAACACTTTCTGGTGTAACCTCTCAATGTTAATAAACCCTGCAAAAAAGGATGTCTCTGGGGTGTAGTTGAATTATATGATGAATTGGTGAAGGAGTATTTTGTAAGTTTTGGCCTTTACTACTTGTTGGTACCCTCCTCTGGTTTTGAATTTAGGTGCAGAAAACCTTTGCATCAAGCTGTCTGAGAAGCTGCAGTCCAAGACATCCAGCAAAGTCATCATCGCTCATTTGCCCTTGCTCATCTGCTGTCTGCAGGTCAGTCTCAGGGACACTGGAGAGGCTAAGATCCCGCCACCAAGGCCTTCCGTTGTGCCATTCAGGCTGTGGTTGGCATACCGGCAGCAAAGTCGGAGCTGCTTTCTTTAGGAACTTGAACTAGAGCCTGCTTTGGACAGTTCACCACTGAGTGGGGGTGGGGTTGGGCTGCTGCCAACAAGGTGCCAGGATTTCTGTGAGTGGGGTCCAGGGGCAGCTGGTCCTCCTTTGTGGGGAGGCTGCCCTGTACTTGCCAGCCAGGCCATTGCCAAGGCCGCAAGAGTTGGGAGCCAGAGGGTTATGTGAGAGGACGTCTCCTGACGTCTGTGGTGCCAGCTCTGCTCTGCCGAGACTCTTCCCTTGTTGTAAACCTCAGTAACTTCACACCTGTCATTGTTTAGAAATCATGTGTTGTACCCTTTCTCCCCTGTTTGATTCAAAAAGAAATGGACATACCTTAACAATACAATCCCCTTAGGTGGAGGAGAGTCAAGACCGTCCCCCTTTCCTGTCTTTGTGCCCAGTGGGCAGCTGGCCCCTGGGAGCTTTGACCTTGGAAGGTTCTGGTCAGAGTTGGGTATCTGAAGGGTGGAGCATCTCACTGCCCAGCTGGCCTTTCCCTGGGCTGCATGACAGGTCGATGGTGTGTTGCAGGGTCTAGGCCGCCTGTGTGAGAGGTTCCCGGTGGTGGTGCACTCGGTGATGCCATCTCTACGGGACTTTCTCGTTGTCCCGTCCCCCGTGCTGGTGAAGCTCTACAAGTGCCACAGTCAGTACCACACAGGTAACAGGACGGCTGTACCCAAGGTTGTGTCTCCAGCCCCAGCCCCTGGGTGTGTGAGCCCAACACAGTTCTGTGACTGAGAAGTTGTGGCTGGGCTGTGCGCCTGGGCTCATTCCTCCTCATCACCTTTTCTCATGGTTTCCCCCGAGTGATCCCCTCAGGGCTCCAGCGCTTTCCTTCCTCCTTCCCGGTATGTGCACCCACCACCACCGAAGGCCCCTCTCTGGTCCCACTTGCTTTTGGGCCCCTCTCTCACTGAGATCGTCTGAAGTGTGAGTCCTTCATGTCCAGACCCTGGGCCAGCAACGTGGTGTGCGATCTTATCTTGTCCCCTCGCCCCAAGGGAACCTATTATGTTTCTACAGACAATGACATGGGCCCAGAGCAAATCAGGTCACCTGTAATGAGTCACATTAATTAAATAGCCACTGTGAGCGCAGGCTCCCTTGTAGTGTAGTTCATGCTCCCCATAGTCCTGTGAAGGTAGATGTTTTATCCTGTCCCTTTAGGTGAGGAAACCCAGACTCGAGTACCTGAAAGACTCCGCCGGCCCGCAGTGAGGAGGGGTCCCTCTGGCTTTAAGGCCCTGGCATTCACCCTCTGCCCAGCCCTTCCTGGCATAGTTATGCACATTAGCTAGATAACCCTTCCGGTGGGTGCCTGTGGGTTCTCCTCAGGCCTTTGGAACCATTTCTTAAGAAATTGCTGTTTTACGCATTTGTCACTTTATAACCTAAGTGTTCTCCCTTTGGATTTGAATGTGTTTTATCTCATCCTTCCTGTTTTCAGACACTTTTGTTTCTGGAATTTTTGGTCAAGTCTTTTTAGAGTGATTTCTTTTATAAGCTAAAAATGATTGGCCTATTATTTGGTTTCGATTTACAGACAAGGGGGTGGAAAGTGACAGGCTTACCCAGGTACTTATTTGAATTTTTATGTTCAGTTGCCGGCAATGATATAAAAATCAGTGTAACCAACGAGCATTCTGAGTCGACGCTGAGCGTCATGTCAGGAAAGAAGAGCCAGCCCTCCATGTACGAGCAGCTTCGTGACATCGCCATCGACAACATCTGCAGGTGGGAGGCCAGGCCAGGGAGTGGGCGACCGGTGAGGAAGGAAGTGGGGTTTCAGACACAACGAACTCTTACAAAATAAGGAATGTTTATCATTGTTCAAAGCTTGTTTTTGATTCCTCTAAGCCTACACTTGATCTAAAAATAGGAATTGTATTTTTTCAAAAAAGCTTCCTGCCTTTCCCTGATCATACACATAATAGAAAAATAGAGAAATTTTGTAATGTATAGAAAAGTAGAAAAGAAATATCTATTAGTTCACCATCCAGCGTAACAACATTTGTCATGTTTTCTTTATCCTTTTTTTCTTGTGTTATTTTAAATATAAATGAGAGGTTTTATATGATTGAGTGTCTCTTGCTACCAAGGCCCCTGCTGTGTAGACTCTTGCTCTCCAAACTTAGGAAACAAATCCATTCTGGTTTACTTGAAATGTATCTCTCTTAATTCTGACTCCTGGCTCTCAGAAGCCAATTCGAGACAGTAGCTCAGCCCCCTCTCTGTCATACCCTTATTCTTTTCTGTCTCGGATGCCTGGGAGCCAAGCAAATGGGAGAGAGAGATGCCTGATAAGATTTTATGTTCTTAGAGAGTTTAAAATTTCCTCTTTTCTCTAGATTATAAGCATTTCTCCATGCTCTTAAAACCTTGCTACATAAGTTTAATATTCCCTCAGCCATCTCAGGACCATCTGTCTTTTGAATCAGTTATTGTTACTTTTGTTAAGGAACAGTACAGGAAATTTTAAATTGGAGGTAGGGTGAGTATGACATGCTGAAGGAAACTGTTCTAGGCAAAATAATGAAGTTGTTTCTGACTGAGATATTTACCAAGTGGACAAAATCTGCAGCAGTTCTTTGCTTTTGTTCTGTGTAATGACTTTCATTCAGTTTCCGGGGAAAAAGTGTTCAGCACAGTTCTTTAAACTTTGTAGACCTGAGAAAGGAAAAATTAAAACAACACAACACAAAACAGCTTTGGTTGTGATGCGTAATGCCCTGTGGGTTTCCCCACTGCTCAGGTGCCTGAAAGCTGGCTTGACGGTGGACGCGGTGATCGTGGAGGCCTTCCTGGCCAGCCTCTCCAACCGGCTCTACATCTCCCAGGAGAGTGACAAGTACGTCCCATCGCAGAGGGCAGTCAGTTGTGCTCTCTGCGGGCTGTGGGGGCAGCTAGCATTGTGCACGTCTGTGCTGCTTTCTTGCACAGCATGGAGTTGGGCATCGGGTTTGTCCCACAATTTCAGGGGAAGCCCATCTGGGAATGTGTATTGCGGACCACTATTTGGGAGTAGAGAAAGAGCTCTGTCTTCCTGCCTGGTGCCGGGGACTTGTGTTTCTGTTGGTGGTGAAGGATCCCAGGTTGTCACTTTCAGACGAAGGCTTCGCCTGAGAGACTGATGGCTTTGAGGTCCAGGTCCAGTGTCCGGGTTTACATCACAGCTGCGTGCCAGACTGTTGTTTCCAGGGCACGTCTGTCCTTCCCTCCCATAGGGATGCTCACTTAATTCCCGACCACACCATCCGAGCCTTGGGACACATCGCGGTGGCCCTGAGGGACACCCCAAAGGTTATGGAGCCAATTCTGCAGATCCTGCAGCAGAAATTCTGCCAGCCGCCCTCCCCGCTCGACGTGCTTATCATCGACCAGCTGGGCTGCCTGGTTATCACTGGAAATGTAAGGAAACTCCCCAGCCTTGAAACCCACTAACCCTGTGCAAGCTCTGCTAAACTCCTGTGACTGTCAGGAATATAAAAATACAGATAAATTTACCCTGCAGATCCGCAAATGCTCACAGCTCTCACAACTGCAGATCAGCTAGACGCTAAACACTGAATAGTGAGATTTTTTTTTTTTTTTTAAGTAAGAGAATAGTGTAATGGTGAGTGCTGGGAGGTTTAAACTAATTTCTTGCGGATGTTAATAACGTAATAGGATTTAAATTGAAGCTATTTCCCTTTTAGCTTTTAGCTCGAAGTTTGTGTAAAGTTTTAGGAATGGATGCCCTTGAAGGTCTTTTAGGTCCGTAGGGTCCATGATTCAGGCGCCTTCCCACTGAATGACGCTAGAGGGGCCTTTTTTGTGTTCCAAGGAGAGGCTTTCATGGAAGGTTCGTGGCTTGGTAACCGTGTCCTTTGCTCTCCTCCAGCAATACATTTATCAGGAAGTGTGGAATCTCTTCCAGCAGATCAGTGTGAAGGCCAGCTCTGTCGTGTATTCGGCCACTAAGGATTACAAGGACCATGGCTACAGGTAATTCTCTGGACCTCATTGTTGCTTTAGATCACACAGTATTCAACTCCCTTTAAAAAATGTGAGTTCTGGGGATTTGTCTTTTAAATAAACTTTTCTTCTTATAAAAGAAAATATGCTACAAATCAGTGCACACACAAGGTGAGAAAATAAAAACCCCACATGCCCACTAATTGGGGCTGATTGAGTCCAGATGGGCTCGACTTACCCATCTGGATGACCTGCTTTTTTACATAGCACTACATCAGCCATGCCATAAACATTCCTCTGCGTGTCGCTTTTAATGGCTGCATAATGTCCCATCATATAGCAGCTCCATGATTTATCTAACCAGGCCCTAGCTTGGATGTAAGCTAGTCTTCCAGTTTTTCTGCTGTAAGTGCTGCATTGAACACCTTACTACCGTGTTTCCCCGAAAATAAGACCTAGCTGGACAATCAGCGCTAATGCGTCTTTGGGAGCAAAAATTAATATGAGACCAGGTGTTATATTGTCTAAGACCTGGTCTTGTTTTACGATATAAAGTAAAATAAGACCAGGTCTTATATTAATTTTTGCTCCCAAAGACGCATTAGCGCTGATTGTCCGGCTAGGTCTTATTTTCGGGGAAACACGGTAGCTACATCTGTGATTACTTTCCTCAGTATAGATTCAGAGAGGTGGGATTTGGAGGGTTGAGAAAATGAGCACTTAATCTCTTTGAATGTTTGAAGTTTGTGTAAAGTCTGGCCAGTTTTCGGGACAGACTGAGATGTGCTTCCTTGTCTGACCTTTGCCCTTACTGGGAATGTCCTGAGGACAAGGACATGCTTTTCCATGTTTGGAAGATCTCACAAGAGTTTGTCAGAACAAGGGAAGAGAGGGAAAGAGGGAAGTAAAGTCAGGAAGACAGAGGTTGCGGCAGGAAGAGAGAGATGTTGCCCCTTTGTTGGCATTTTTTTTCTCCCATCCAGCTCAGCGGGTGGGAGTATGGCTGTGTGACCTGAGAAAACACTCTCCCTTTCTGTGCCTCAGTTTCCTTATTCATCAAATGAGCATGTCTCAAGTTGTATTAGTTGAGGTCATATATGTGAAAACTCTTGATAAATGCCAGCTCTCAGCACTGGTGTTATTTCACTGCCTTCTCACTTCTATCACAAACCTAAGCTACTAGCACAGTCTGAGGAGTGGGTTGGGGAGGTGGCCAGCTCCCCAGCCCGACCTTATGTCCGTCCGTCCTGACCTCTGCAATCAAACGGAATCACAGACCCAAACACCTCTTTGCCATGTTGCTTCCTTGCTCCAAAAATGACTCCTGCGCCTCCTTGCCCCTCTCGCTTTCCCCACCCTGTCTTTGCTCTGTGTTTCTGACCCTTGCATCTGTCTTGCTGCTCTTGGCCCTGCTGTGCGCAGGAGTTACTTTTCCCTGTGCCAACCAGTTTTTCAACTTCTGATTCAAGTTTCTTCTTCTTCCATAAATCCTTTTTTTATATTGCCACCAAAAGTGATTTGTTCTCTCTCTCACCAGTGGAAGCATTTACTGCCATTCATTTGCCCTCACCTACCAGGAATTTACCCATCTGTGAAATGGGTGCTCTTATCGTGGCTGCCGTTTGCTCTTAGATTTTTGGGGGCCAGATGGTGTGCTCAGTGCTTCACACAGTCCTGCACCCTGTGAGGAGGGAATTATCCGTGTTTTATTCGGGGAGAAACTGAGGCTTAAAAATGTCAGCTATCACCTGGGGTTGTAGAGCATGGAAGTGGCAGGGTCTGGCTGTCCCCCGTGCCCACAGAAGCCTGGCCAGCCTGGCTGGTTCACAGAATCTGGCTGAGGGAACATGTCAGCTTTGTTTCCGGGGTTTATGTGGGGCTAGCGAGATCCCAAGGCAGGTTGTCCCAAGACCACTAAACACTTCGTAAGTGTGTGATGTGAGCTAATGCTAACACCAGCCCCAGGGTGGAGGCAGTGTTGGGAAGAAGCTGATCATCAGACAAAAATTTTATGGGTGGTAGTTGTGAATCAGGCTATCAGTCATTTGAGGGGGAAAATAGGGTCCAGCCGGGAAATGTCTGGGAGTATACATCCATTTTTAACTATGTAGTAAGTCCTTGACACTCAGAGGGAATTTCCCAAGTTCTCAACGTGCAGATTCCTAGACCCTGAACAATCCTGAGGCCTTTAGTGGACGTCAGGCGAGAGATCACGGTTGTTTCTGCAGCAGCTGACTTCCCTCCAGGGGCCGTTGTTCACAAAGATGGCGTTTTCAACTCCTCTGGAGGGCTCCTTTGTTCACAGGCACTGCGAGGGGGCAGTGAGGCTGGATGGAATCAGCCTGCCCCTGCTGCAGTGGGGGGCCCCCGGCCTTGTGGCGGCTGTCATGTCTCCCTCCCCTCCAGGCACTGCTCCCTGGCGGTGATCAATGCTCTGGCCAACATCGCCGCTAACATCCAGGACGAGCACCTCGTGGATGAGCTGCTCATGAACCTGCTGGAGCTGTTTGTGCAGCTGGGTCTGGAAGGAAAGCGCGCCAGCGAGAGGGCCAGCGAGAAGGGGCCTGCCCTGAAGGTAGGGAGGAGGGTGGCTCAGCATGTTGCCCTGCTGGTCAGGGCCGAGTCTCCAGGTGCCATCTTGGTTGAAATACAGTGCTTTCTTTGTTAAATGATTTAAATGCACCTGGTAAAGTATAAGAACAAAGGGAGTGAGGTTCCTTCTCAGGGATGCTGGCAGGGGTCAGGGAGAGGGCGGCTTCCTGGTCAGTCCACATCCAGCTCCTGGCAGCCACCTGCCCCAGTCTGGGGTGATCAGGTGACAGCAGACCACTGTGGGCTCCCCCAACTCACCTCTCCCTTCTTATTCATCATAAAGCCAGGGGGTGGAGGTTGTCATCAGAACACAGTGATAATATGAGAAGGGACAGATTTGGCTTAATCTCAGCCTATCCAAGGGAGACAGGTACATGGGGACAAACTGTCAGGTTTCAAACCCTCAAAGAGACATCTTGGAGAGGTTGAGGCAGGTGAAGCCTCCTACCCCATCATCTCCCCTTAGACATGTTATGTGGGTGCCAGTTCCTTACCAAGTCTCCACTTTTGTCCTTGTCTTTCCTTCCTGCTTCCCTCTCCTCCTCTCCCCGGCCCTCCCCTCCCCACCCTTTCTCTTCCCAGCTTCTCCTTCTCCAGACAGTTACTGTTCATCTACTTTGTGCCTAGGGCAGAGGTTAGGCCCCTTTTTCTGTAAAGGACCAGATTGTACATGTTTTAGGTTTTATGGGCCATACAGTGTTTGTTGAAACAACTCAGCTCTGCCTTGGTAGCATAAAAGCAGCCACAGACATTAAGTAAATGAACCGGGGTGGCTGTGCTCCAGTAAAACTTTATCTCCAAGAACAGAAGGTGCATCAGGAGACGGTGGTTTCCTGACCCTTGTTCTAGGTGCTCGGGTTATGGAAGTGATTAGACAGACAAGGTGAGCTTCGTGGGAGGAGATGGTGAAAACAAAACGGGGCAGGGTGGTGAGGGGTTTGAAGGAGGTGAGGCCACCTCTGGGGAGGTGACAGCCAAGTTGGAAACTGAATGAGAAGGAACCTTCTGTGTGAAAATCGTGGCTAAGAGGGAGTCGCTAGTGCTAGAAAGGATCCAAAGATCCTTCGCTGTCATTCAGCTTTGCTCTGCTGGGCCCCTGCCAGTGATCTGGGCAACTGATTTCTCAAGTCTCCCAGGATGGTGCACAGCTAGGCCCCTCCTTCTGCACAAGAGATAAGGGCACCCGCTTGTCCTGCCTTCGGCATCGGGATGAAATGGCTGCTCTGATGGGGCAGGGAGGTGCTCAGCACCCGAGAAAGCAGAGGCTCTAACCAGTCTGTGGGGTGTCTCAGGAGCCATTCTCTTTCTCTCCCCTCGGAATAGTACCTCATTGTGGGGAAGGACGCCCTTGGGACCCATGGGCTGCTCCCCTCTGCCTGCTCTCAGTGAATATGTACAGTGTCAAGCAAGACTCAGGATTTAATGCTTCATTCATGGGCTGGGGAGGGGTGGTGCCCCAGGCAGTGTGGGATCCCTGTGTGCCAAGCTGTGAATTCTGTTCTTTGCAGGTAGTTGCTGTTTACCAATCATGCAGTGAATAGGCAAGTGTTTATTGAACCACTGCTGCACTTGCCCCATGAGATGGGGCCTTACAGAATAAGAGGCTTAGAGGAGCAGTGAGAAGGGTCTAGCTGACATACTGCCCTGTTGAAGACAAGGGAGGAGCTGTGATTATAAATTAAGAAATGTCGATTGTCCCTAGTTATCGTGCAGCCCCGAGGCTGTTCGTTTCCAGAATGGAGCAGGCAGGGCTTGACATTCTGTCCCCACCACTCAGTGGCCGCGGGGCCTTGGCAAGCTACTCAAAGTCTGTTTTCTCCCCTGAAGATAAAGTTGATGGCACTTGGAACAGTGCCTGGCATGCAGGTGGGTTCTCAACGCCTTTAACTGCTACTGTTTTTGTAAATACAGAAAATAAACGGGATGTGCTTAGGCGTGTGCTTCCAGAACATAGGCTAATAAATGTGTACTATAGTTTAGCCACATTTGTGTGTCTAGCCAGGGAACCTATCTTTTATTTAGTTATTTTTAAGTAACCCCCAAGTTTTTTCTGACTTGGAAAGAATATATGTTTATTGTAGAAAAGATACAGAAACCTATAAATAGTAAAGTAAAAAGGACCCATAATTCCTCTACTCTGATATAATCACTGTTAACATTTTGGCAGACTCCCTTCTAGCTTTGTTATACAAATGTATTTATTTTACACCATTGGGGTTTATTTTACATAATTGGTATACTGCATAATTCGTAATATACTCTTAAATCCTGCTTTTTTTCCATTTAACATTTTTTGGGACACTTTCCAAGGTGACTAAGTATTTTTCGGAAAGTTGTCTTTTTCACAGCTGTCTGGTATTTAATTATGCAGAGGTGCCAGGATTTATGTAATTATTCTACTTGACATTTCAGTTGTTTCCCCTTTTTTTGATGCTATTAAAATTCTGCTAGGTGAGCATCTTTATACATCTCTCTGCATTTATTGCTCATCACTGTTTTTAGATTAAGGAATTCCAGCTTTACACAATACTATGTCCTGTCTTTTTTTTCTTTTGTTTTCTTTTTAAGAAACATGCTCATCAGTGACTGAATTCTGCTCTTTCCTAGGCTTCTAGCAGTGCGGGAAACTTGGGTGTGCTCATTCCTGTAATAGCTGTGGTAAGTAGTCACTAATGGAGCGTTTGCAAACGCCAGAGGCTGTGCTTGTGTTTTGAGTGTTGCACCGTGATACACAGCAAATTCCTTAGAATAATAATGTTTTGAAGTGCTAGTGATTCTGTAGATGTGGCTGTGTGTCCGTCACCACTGGCTCCTCTGTGACTGGTTCATAGGTATGTGCCAGCGGTGGCCACACTGCCTCACTCCCTTGTTCCAAGCCCTGCCCGACCATCCTCAGCCGGCTGACCAGAGAACCCGTTTCAGTTCCCTCTTGCATGGCTCCAAGGTCCGTGGTCCGACTCTGGGGTCATCCTGTGTCTCACGTCCTGCTCTGGAGCCTCTAATACAGGCGTGTACCCACTTCCAACTCCTTTCTCTGTCCCCTTCTTACAAGATGAGGCCTTGGACCTCTGGTTAGTGCCGCAGCCCTGTGTCCCCTGGTGGGGCATTGTTGGCAGGGTGGGCTCACCACACTTTGGGGCACAGCCCCACCCACCGCTGTGAGGCAGCTCGTGCTGCAGGCCCTGTCCCTTTCTCTGTTATTCCAAGCTGCCCATCCTAAGCCAAGCTTTGGGTTCCAGTATTTGTTTTCATTGGTGATTCTCTAGCTTCCACTTAGCCCACCTTCTAGTTCAGCCCTTGCTTCTGCCTTCCAGTTTCTTCCCATCTCACACCACTCCTAGGAGTCTGAGTCTTGAGCACTTGCTGACCTGTGTGCCCCTTCACATGAACACCGGAGAGGTGGGCCTCTGAGCTGCCGTGGTGACCCAGGGGCGTGGAGGTCAGGCAGGCAGAGGGAGAGCCACCTCTCCTGCTCTCCGCAAATCGGTTTCTGCGCCTACTCCAGTCTGGGTTCTCATCATTCTGAATCTGGGGATTTTAGGGGGTCCAATTCTAGCTGGCTAAGATGGACGAAAAATAGTCACTGACTGGTTTATTTATTCTTCTTCATTTTTAAGATGTCACATACTGCATTTTGTGGAGCTTTCCACTGCCATTTCACCTTCCTTCTGCCTGGCTTTTTCTCTCCGGTCCCTCCCCCTGTAAGTGGCTGCTTCAGGAGGGGCCGCTACTCTTGTCCCCTGCCATGTCTGTGGCAGCACAGTCCCCTCTTCCTCAGTGTGCTTGAAGGGTCACGGGGTTGGGCCTGCACATCCGCTTGGGAACCTTGCCGCCTTCTTACCTGTGACCAGGTGTGCTCCCACAGCCCCATGAGGATTTGAGGATTGGTGGGACTCTCTTTGCCATGGTAGTTTTTCATTGACACCCTCATTGGTTAATTGTTTAAAACCTAAGTCTTTTCGCTTGATAGTTAATATTGACTAGTGTACAGTTGTATTTTAGCACTGCCATTACGCATGGACCCTCTGTGCAACCTGGAGAGAGAGGTGAGAGGTGTCAGGTCCACGGCACTCTCTTGCTTATTGCAGGGGAGAAGGGCCGCTTGCGGGCTCCACAGGAGAGCAAGTTTTGGCAGACAGGGAGCATGCTTGGGGTGACACTCGAATCAGGGAACACCAGAACTTTGTGACCTGTGTGCTTGTGAAGTTTTAAACATGTTTAGTGGTTGTCCTTTAGAGTTTAGTGAATGCGTAGAAGAAATCTAGCGGGGGCACTTCACACTTATGGGGAGGGATGACTGGTGAGGTTGATGGGAGTCCACGGGTTTTAGGATCATAGGGGCCAGGGTTGGGCCCCCGGTCCAGCACAGGGTATCCTGAATCAGCATCTCAGTCTCCCCATACCTGTTCTGTCAGCAGAGCTTCCCGAAAAGATGGAGATGACCCCCTGAAGTGCTGGCCGATCGGTGTAGGCATAACTGTTAGCAATGACATGCTCACTTAAAATATTCATTTCCTCCACTGCAGTGACCTTTTGCATGAATAGAATAAATATTGTAGTTTTAACAAAAGTTAATGGTTATATTATGGGGGAGGAAACAAATATTTGATTCTGTTGCTCAATGAAGAGCACAGAGATCACAGGTTCTTGAATTTGTTTTCTGGTTACCCCTTGGACCTTCTAGGAGAAACTAATTTCCAGAGTTTTTTGGTTTTTTTAAATGTTCTGTGATTTTGTTTTCTTCCTCCTCTTCCTCCTCCTCCTCCTTTTTTCCCCAAAGGACTTTCTTTTTAAGATACTCTGTTTTGAATCTTTGAATAACACAGTATCTTTGTCAGTGGAAGTATAAGTTCAGCCTGAAGCCTCCATGTCACTTACTTCTCATTGACGTTGGAAACCTGGAGGGAGTCACTGGAGGCTGGGTCACATGACCTCTGAGGCTCCTTCCTGCTTAGGTTTGGTGATCTTTGTCCTGCAACTTTATGAATAATTTATTCATAAATATCACTGATTAAATTGCTTCTCTTGGTGTTTAGCCCATTAGTTAATTAAGCGTTTTGAAAGTTATCTATTGCTTACAGGCGTGATTGCTCCACTGTCATGTGATTTAATAAGGTGTACCTTCTGCTCTAAAAATTCATGCACTTCACTTAGATCTAGTTGACTTGCGCTCCTAGTAGCTTTTGTGCCCTGTGGACGGGTTACTTATTCTCTCATTGTCTGTAAAATGAGGTTTCTGGACTAACAATTTTTAGATTGGCCTGGGGTGGCTCCCTTCCCCTCCGTGAGCTTTAGTTTCTTCAGCTGTGTAAAGGAAGTGATAATAGTGCCATCCTCTCAGGGTTGGTGTGAGGTAACCTGGGGACACACACATCACAGTGCCTCCTACGTTGGGGAGTGTCAGTTACTCCCATTTTGTTGCCCCCATAACTTGGAATTGGTCTCCCTGGGTCAGAAGCCCTGTGTGACAAGACTCCACGCGTGACCCTGGAGTCAAGTCAACCTGCACTTGAACCCTGGTCCCACCACTCACTGCAGTAGCATCTTGGCAAATTTCAGTGCCCTGCTGAACCTGCTCTTCCTCCTTTGCAAAGAGGGGAAGACAAAACCTCTCCTACAGGGCTGTGGGGGTTACAGTTAGACAGTTAGACATGTGTTAGACAGTGCACAGGTAGACAGTTAGCTTGTGGGGGTCTCCCCGGCACTGCCCATCATCCCCGGCACTGCAGAGGTGCCAGCACTCTTGAATTCTTACCCAGATAGTGATGAATCCAGAAATTTATTCCTCACGTCACCTGCTTTATCAAACCAGACAGGAGCACGTCTGAGGGTCTCCATGCGTCCAAGGATAAAAGCCAAAATGTGTACCCCACATAAAGACTGACATTTCAGGAATTCCCCAAGTAGCCCCATCCATACCTGCCTCCCAGACTTAGTAACACTCACCTGAGGATGTGCCCTGAGGTAGCGTATGAGTCACTGTGGAGAATTCAACTTACTTTGTCTCAACCTCTGTCGTTTCTGGGCACATCAGCTCTTTTGAATTTGGCCTTTTATAGTTGTTATTTGAGCTTCAAAAATTAGAATTATAACAGATACACAGTAAAAGTGGTGACATTTATTTATCTCCAGGGTAGAAGGCAAGGCCACATGTACACACTGCCCTCTGGTAGCAGAGGTGACAGCAGGAGTACAAGTAACATTAGCATCAGTTCGGAAGGTTGGGCCTTGCTAGACTTAAGTAAGCCCTAATGCCCAGGGCACCCCTTGAATGTCCCGAGGTGGCCTTTCTCCTAGGCATCGGGAATGGCACCAGCTGGGCACCATCCTCGGGAAATGTGAGAAATTAGTCATGCTGCTCATTTCTGTGTTCTGTGTTTAGATGAGGAGCCTGGTTGAGAAAGGCTTTGAGTAATAGCGCCAGATGTGCAAGGAGGGGGACCATAGGGGAAGGAAGTGCCCAGGGAGGCTCTGAGAAAGCGAGAGGTGAGCCAGTCTGTATGTGGCTGCCAGCCTCTGGGTCACAGCTGACATGCTACAGGTAGGTGAACTTCTGTGAACTGATGGCGTTGTTTGCTTTGCAGAATTGATTGCAGCGAGCTTCTCAGTCGGTAAATTTCTTCTCATATGGGCTTCGATTTCAGAATGGTAGTATACACCACAAAGGTCATGATGCCAGAACATCTCCCTTCTCATGGTTAGAATGGAAACCGAATGACAGAGTGCCTCCAAAACACTTGAGACACCCAGACCGCCACCTTTAAGACTTGGTGGGGTTGGCAACTCTCCCCATGAAGAGCAGGCAGCTGGTGCGGTGCTCATAGATGAGGAACAGGAAGGGGCGGTCTACGGTGAAACGGACTTGTGTGGACAGGGGCATGAACCCCACTGTGGTCACGGCGGCAGCTTGGGTGCCCTCTTCATTCACCGTGATGGTACTTTGGTGCTTGAACTGTTTCAAAATGGAAAGGAAAGTTGTCAGATTCCATCAGTTGGCACACAGAGGGAGAGAAAATATGGTGGAGTCCCATCTCATTCAGAGAACGGGTCGAAAGACCACATACAAGACACGGACCACGGCTTGGGTCAGAAGGACCCTTGAAATGCTCTCTAGTGACCTGTCAGGTACGGTTGTTGTGCTTAGAGGCTGTGTTGTTTAACCAATACTTATCTTTCGACTCCTGTATCATAGTTACTCTTGCTGGTGACCACAGTATGAGCAGCCTGTGAGCCAGGACAGCAGCTGCAGGCCCCAGATCCATCTTACACTCTGGGCTGCACTGCCAGGGAAAGGATGGGTCTGGCTCTGTATGCTATTTGGACTGGCATTCTCTCTTTTTTGTGGAGTGCCTGTCATTGGTGTGTTAAGTTGAACATGCCGGTGGTGCCGTGTCTCTGCGTGTATTTAACAGGTCTTTGATGATTTGGCCGGGAGTACCTATTGCACAAAGGAGCACACGCCTGCTCTCTTTAGTGTCAGCAGGAATGGGGCTCATCCCCAGGCTGCCCCCCTAGACAAACCACCCTGTCCACTTAGCATCTGGCAGGCACAGAGAGAGCAGACCCAGTGCCTGTGACATGTGAAATCAGGTTGGATGGGAGGGAGGCTTTGCCGGGCAGACCCTGGGGACAGATGCAAAGGACAGAGGGGAGAGGTTACCAGGTCGATGGTGATTTTCTGGTCTGAGATTCCCGTCATGTTGCTGTTTTTATCTAACAGCTCCGTGACTCCCATCGCCTTCAGGGCCTCCACCAGGTTGTAGTTCTTCTCCAGCTTGAATTTAGGCAGCAGCACCTCTCGTGTTCTGGTCAGAGAAGAAAAGGGGGCCCAGTTTTATGAACCACAAGTTACAGAAGAATCATGTTTTTCCTTCAGAATTGGCATAGCACGTATTAAAAATCATGTCCCTATCGCTTCTTGGCCTTTTGGCTAAGATCAAGTGTAAAAATCATGTCCCGGTACTATCAGTTGAGGATTTTGGAAAGACCATCCCATTGTAATTCCAGTTACTGAAAACTGAGGCCCGGTTACTGCTGTGTGGTCATTTCTTCGATACTGTGTGGCTCGTGTCCTGTCGTCCGGGTCAGCAGCAGACCTGTTTCCGGTTTATGGCTTGAGAGGGTATCTAAGATAGTTCTCTTATTTGGATCCCTGATTTCAGGCATTCCTTATTTTATTAATTAAGGTGTCGAATATCTATCTGGTCAGTGTGCTTAAAAAAGGCACCCTTCATCTACTAGACAGTGCTAAGCATTCAGTCCTCGCCTCAACTCACTCTGTCCTTAACTGGATGAACAGCAATGCTTTGGGGGCCAAATTCAGTCCTCACAGGGATAAAGAGAAGTTCTATACCGTCCCCATTCTCAAGAGCTTGCTTTCCTTTTGGCAAGCCGAGACTCTCATACATGAAGCAATGAAAACAGATGGTGTGTTACCATCTGACTGACTAGAACAGGTCTGACTCCTGGAGCCACCCAAGAGGGGCTGTGGAGAGGTATTCCTGCGGCCCGGAAGGCTGCCCACTGCTTGAGAGGTGGGGTGGGCTCACTGTGTGAGCAAAGGCCTGGAGAGGCTGGGGTGCAGGAGGGGAGGGGGGCAGGGAGCAGAGCAGGCCAGATGGGCTGTATCCTACAGGGAGTTTGTGAGAAGAACGGGGGTGGAGATGGTCGTGGGAATCCTGCTCTGGTGGCTAGTGCTGGGCTGGACTGAGGAATGGGAACGGGCAGGCTGGTTAGCCCTCCCTAAGCTCAGGGTAGAAGGTCACGGGTGGGGAGGTTAGGAAGGAGGCAAGTACAGGAGGGACATTTTTAAGGAAAACTTGACAGGAATTGATGACTAATGGTCTACCTGGGCCAATACTTTCCTCTAAGAGCCTACTTCTCAGTTGATTGCATTTCTTTGTATTCTTGTCCTGAAAGGAGATCCATACCAGATTAACTTCTTAAGATGGGCCTAGCCAGTATCCGGTAAAACAGAACCGTGACTTCTCCGTTTTCTGCCATGATCCAATAATAATCTTCACAAATATTCAAAACTTGTAGTTTGGATTGTGGAGTAATAAATAATAATAGAGGAAAATCCTGAATGACACGTCCTTAATGAGTGAAGAGGACCTCGGGATTTCTGGGGTAGGGGAAGGATAGAGTTCATCTTTGTTGGACACCTCCCGGGTTCCAGGTGCTGTGATGGATGCTTGACATTGCTTTTCTACTCATTTCCCCCAGCAGCCCTGGGAAGTCACAGGATGATGCCGCTTTTACAGATAGCAAAGCCGGGGCTCAAAGCCACAAAGCAAGTACATGGCAGAGCCAGGATTGCTTCCAAGCTGGCTCTAAGTCACCTGTCCCTAACATCTGAACCTGTCGTTATGGGGCGTAGGTGTGTTTCTCACAGATGCTCTGATTGCCTCTCACCAGCAAGAAATTGGTGCTGAATTAACAGAGTGGGACGCTGTGGCAGGTCTCGGGTATTCTCCCATTTTCTTAAAATAACCCAAATTCCAGTAGTCCTGGGCTCCCCTAGGGTCCTGGAAATCAAAAGAACAAACACTCAACTGAAATACCTGTTTGTCATGCTTTTCTGCCATCTCTCCACCACCTGGGGTGTCAGCTGTGTCTCGAGGGTCTTCATCCCAGACAGCTTGTGTGGGACCACAATTAGCATGCTGATCCCGCCCACGTACTCCAGCTGCAGGACATCGCAGTCCAGCTCCTGGTCATTTGCCGCCAAGAAGTTTCCCTTGGTTTGCATCATAGAAACCTTGACCACCTCTCGCTCATTCAGCCGGAAGTTGTGGTTGTGGGTCATTTCCATTGGGAATTTATTCACCCAGGATCCTGGAAAGTCAACAGAAACAGGGCTTTCGTGAAAATGTTCTTTAAGAGCAGTGGCCCTCCCATGTAAGCATACATCAGAAGCCCCTGGAGGGCTTGTTCGAACTACAGGGCCCACCCCCAGAGTCTCTGATTCTGAAAGTCTGGTTTGGGCCAACCACGTGGATTTCTAATACGTTCCCGGGTGATGCCGGTGCTCCTGGTTTGCAGACCACACTTGGAGAAGCACTGTTTTAGAGGATTCTAGGGTCAGAAAGCTAACATGATTGTAGGAGGCGTGATAATGGCGGAGAGATAAACAGACTGAAGTGGATTCTGGGTTAGATTCTGCCACTAACTAGTTGTTTGACCCTAGCAAGACACCTAACTCGCCTGGGCCTCTACTTGTCCATCTGTAAAATGAGTAGCTTTGAGCTGATGGCCAGTCTGTTTGACGGCGTTTATCCCTCACACGCTACGATTCTGTAGTGACTAGCAAGACACATTGGCAGCAAGACGCTGTCATCAAGATCTTCACTTCATATTTGGGTGCAGCACTGTGTATCCAGGAAGCGGTACGTGACTATTTTAGCTTCAAGATGCTAGTCACTAGTAATGTGGATGCCTGACAGTCGAGAACTGGTGAAGTGTCAGGCATCATTCTAAGCACCTTTCCTGTATTACCTCATTTTCTCCTCCAGCAGCCATATGGAGGTGGGTGCTTTTCATTATTAGCCCCATTTTACAAATGAGGAAACAGAGGCACAAAAAAGCCAAGTAACTTGTTCAGGGTTTCCAGTTGGCGGGTAGACCAGCCGGATGAGATGAGTAGGAGGGGGTTTAAACACCACCCGCCTCCGAGTGTCGTTAGGTTTCCTCCTTCCTGAGCCGGCCTCGACCCAGGGCTTCTCAGCACCACTGACACTTGGGCAGTTCTCTGTGACAGCCGGCTGGCCTATGCATTGTAGGATGTTTAGCAGCAGCCCTGGCCTAACTTCTGAAACTGTTCCCTAGCTGCCAGGAGTGCTTTCCCCTCCCCCCAGGTTGTGACAACCACAGGTGTTGCCTGACATTTGCCCTGGTAGCAGACTTGTCCCCTGTTTGAGAATCACTGCTCTTCTGGTTCTGCTGGAGCTGTCTTGTGTCTCCTGGGATTCTTTCCTTTGGCTTCCTGTGCTGAGGCCCGACTTCTGTTTTTGTGTTTTACGAAATGGGTATAACATTTGAAATGAAAATCAAATTAGTAACAGATTTGGGAGCTAGAGATTAAAATTACTCTTTTAGACTCTACTCTCCTTTAATAAGGATCAATGAAAGACTGGGCATCACTAGCCTTTCATCTCTCTGATTCCCAGGACTAAATTAAGTGACTGTTCCAATATGATGGGAAAAAGAAGGACATGCATTTGCCACTTCCACACTTTGGTGGGGCACTGGTTACTAAGTTCGGGAGATTACAAACCGGCCATCCTAGCTGTTTCTCCGGGGATGGCTTGCTGCTGTGTGTCTCTGCCTGCTCCTGAGTACCTGGACAGCCTAAGGCAAAGGCTCTAAGGGACCAGGGGTGCTCCACGGCGGGTAGGACTGAGAGCTTTGGTGCTGCCCAAATGGCTTCTACTGGCCTCTTCCTAAGTCATTCCTAACAGAATTTAATTGCTTAAAGAAGTAAAATAAAGGTCACTGGCAGTATCATACAGTCTTAATATATAATATTGGAATCTACAGTTTTACTAATCCGAGTTCTTGAAGTCTAGCCACATGCCGCCCACTGGCATCACTGTCTGTTGCAGTGCTGCCCACAGCCCTGTCAGAGTAGGTGTTACCTCCATGATCAAAGTGAGGAAACTGAGTCACAGAGATGACAAATGACTTATACCCGAGGCCACACACATAAGGGGTGGTGAAGCCAAGGCTTAGACTACAATTTGCTCACTTCCAAAACTTGTACTGATAGCTAGTGGTAAAAAGGCTATGTCTCTTTTCATCATATATACAGGTTTCCCCCACTATCTGAAAGTAGAACAGCTGAAATGATGTAGAGTGAAGAATACCTGTTTACCTTAACTGAAAGAAATCCAAAGGATTTTCACTTCTACGAAAAAAGCTGTTACTGTACTAATGTAGGTCTTTTGTAAAAGCGAAGCGGTATAATACAAACTTTCGGAAAACGGGGACACATGTATAGTGTGTGTGTCTGTCTGTCACAAGCCTGTTAGAGCCTCAGCCTTTGATTCCACCCCCCGTGAGGCCAGTGTTGTGCCTCATGTGGAGGTAAGCCCAGGGCTCCATCTCAGCCTCCATACCGCTCCCGTGGTCTTGGCTCCCTCAGCCTTTCTTTGCCCATCTGGCGGAGTGCTTGCCTGGCACAGCTGCTGGAAGGCCTTGGCATAGGCACAGAGAGGTGTATTGGCAGGTTAAGGGGCACTGGCCCCACAGCAGCAGCCAGGAGAGGGCCTCACCTCAGTCCTTTGCCTCTCTGGGCTACTGTAAGCTACACTGGAGCTAATTACCCAGGAAGTGTGACTTCCCAGGCCTTGGGGACTGACCCTAGCTAGTGCCCGCTAATTCTTGGTGACAGAGAGAAGAATGGTTTACATCACAGCAACCAGTTGTAATGCTGACCCTATCCAATGTCTGCCCTCGTAGAGTGAAGTAGAGGTTTCTTCTTGTTCAGGTCCCAGTGAGGGCATTTTAAAAGAGATCTGAATTTTATAAATCTATGCCCATTTGTTTCTAGGACTCCAGGGGGTGTCCTGTGTGTGTATTGTGAGGGGAGGTATCCTTTTTAAAAAGTGCCTTGGTGCGTGGCCCAGAACAGTTGCTCTAGAAATAATAGTTTATTCCTCTCCACACCTGCTCGTTAGAGCAGAATGGTCCCCAAAAGAGTTGTAAGTGTTAATGTCAGTTACTCAAGCTAAACAGTTTTCAGACACCCTTATTTAGCCTTTCGTCCATATTCCTGCTTACTGATAAATGGGCAAGGAAATGAAAAGAACAAACCCAGGCTGGCCAAATGCTAAAAGGTTTTTGCATTTTTTTCCAATTAACACGGCACTAGAGATGGTCTGCCTGGGGCGACCCTGGCTCTGCCCCTTACTTGCTAGCTATGCACTTAGAGGGTCATTTGACTTCTTTGTACCTTGGTGGCTCCATCTGTAAAATGAGCCACCAAATGTAACGGCCTCACAAGGTTGTGGTGAAGGTTCAGTGAGTGTAAAGAATGAAGTTAGGGCTCAGTAATCATCGGCTCCTTCTGTCACCTCATCATGATCTTCCCTGTCCCTGTGAGCTGACCTCGTGTCTTGGTTTCCTGGCTAAATCGGAGCTAGAATACAGTACGTGGCATCCAGTCTACCTGTATGCGTCCTAAGGGGACGTTGCGACTTTGCTTTGAGAGACAGAAAGCTATTTTTTACCTTTAAAGTAGATGCAGTTTAGAATCATCATCTCGGTGGCTGGGTCTATATTCTCCAGAGCGTCCTTGATGAGGCCCTTCGTGAGCTTCAGAATGTGGTTGTTGGTTTTCGATATGAAGACAGGGTCTGAGAAGTCAGCCGCCTGGGCCTCAGCAAAGTAGTATTCTTTTACTTTAGTTTTGAAGTCATCCCGGATTGGAAATTGCTCCTGGACGTAAAGGTCATTGACTGAGCGCAGTGTGTACCCAAAATTCCTCCGGAAAAGGCGATGAGTCAGCTTACGGAAGAGATTATGGATGGTCGTGATCTCATACTTGCTGCTGGCATTGACAAAGTCCTTAAAATGCAAAACCGAGTGCACTTGTTCGTGCGTCTCCCCCTGTAGGCCCAAGGAAATCATAGCCATGGCGGTAGAAATGCCCACGGGGGCTATGAAGATGTTGTCAGAAGCTCTGGCCTCCTCTTTCAGTGCCCGGTAGAGGTTGAAAGCGAACTTGGCGTTGAGGATGTTAAGACGCTGGATCCGGCTCTTGCCGGGAAAGAGCTGGAGGATGTTCCCCGCGCTGGCCTCTGAATCTGTCTGCGGAACCACGTCGATGATGTCAATGTAGTCGTCGTCTTCACTGAACAGCTTCTCCAGATCCAGATAATCCTCGTCCTCTTCGCCCTCTGCGAGCCACTCGTTGGTGACTGTGTTTTCCTTGTGGAAGTCAGCAGGGAGAAGGGGCATGCTCAGGTTTCTGCTGTTGACCGGCTCCCATTGGGGATCCGCAGACTGAGAACCTTCCCCTCCTTTCTCAGGCTGATCCACCAGGCCGCTGTTCCCACACACGGATGTTAGGATGAGAGAAACAATGAGGGGTTGGAATGGGCATGTCATTTTGCTAGAGCTGAAGCTGGGAGGGAAAACACGACACATGAGAGACAGCCTGGCAGACCCCACCCCGCCTCTGCGGTGCCCGGGTGGCAAATCCCTGTGGCTTTGACCCAGAAAGATGCCCTGGGAACTCCAGTCCTTAACCGTTTTAGTCTTACGGACTTTGAGAATGTGGTGAACATAAACAGATACTGACATTGTGTGTGGGCTTCATAAACATGCCTGAGGCATCCCTGGGTCCCTAGATGAGAGTCCTTTTTTCAAAAATTTACAGAACTGTAACCATCTACAATTCTGGGGGCTCGGGGCCCTGGGGGAGTTTTTTTGTTTTTGTTTTTCATTCATTCGCTAAACTTTGTCTCCCATCTCCACACAACGTATTAGGCACTGGAGGCACAAATGGCTCCCCCACCAGGGTCTCGCCAGCCAGGTGGGGGACCCAGCCAGGTGGGGGACCGATGTGCACTAAAGCAGAGGGCTCTCATGAGGACACCACCAAAGCAGGTTGGGGGCAGCACAGAGCCGGGGTGTGGCTCTGCCTCCTGCAGTACGAGACAGTCAGAGAAGCATCAGCAAGTGGTGGAACTTGAGTGGAGATGCTGAAAATATGTATGGGCCAGGCTTTCTGAAGAAAAGTATTCTAAAGCTATTTGAGATTTGTGTAGTCACATGGGGTTAATTTGCGTAAGATTTGGAACTCTTCTGTAATGCAGAGACCCCCTCAGGGCCTAGTGAAGTGCATTTGGAGGCTATGAGGCTTGCTGCGGGTGTCCTTTTTCCTCCTTTGTGTGTTGGATGGCTCTCACTGTTGTCAGGAGGAATTCAACTGCTTCTAGCTTGGAGTTAGAAATAAGCTCAGCAGGCATGTGCAATCTGTGTGCGGGTGATGTCAGAAAGCTCCGTCTAAAGGCCCAAGGGGCACTCCCTTTATTTAAGTAAACAAGATAAGTTTTTAATATATAACCCGTGGTAAGTGTGTTCTTATCTACTCATCTTCTGCCTGTTCCAAGGAAGGGTTTGACTTGGCTTGTCAAATCAGTTCTGGTGCCAAATGCTGTGTCTTTCCCTTGCTTATTTCCTGGGTATTCATTGCATGCTGGGTAGATGAGCTATTCTTGAATGCTTCTGTGTTTTGCCAGGACAGTGACAGCAGGTGATTGTAAGGCTGTACATCATCCCAGCATCACTTCTGATCACCCCAGAAAGAGGAGTTGTGACTTAGTAAGCTTGTGGTGTGTGTCGCCATGTTCTGTTAGATATCTGAGGACCAGAATATCTGCTTCCAGTCAAGGCCGGTAAGATTTACTACTCCTGTTAAGTCACAATAGGCCTGAAGAGGGGGCCGACTGTACGGACACCCCACTTTGACATGCTCTTAGTTTGTTGATGTTGACCATAGCAGTGACTCTTGGCGGAGCGTCTGCTAGATGCCAGGCGCTGTGCGAGGAACTTTGTCCATGTAACTTAACTTTGTCCTCGCAGCGTTTTCCATACCAAGACACTGAGCCTTAATCACTGTAAGGGCGCTGGCTAGATTGGAACCAAGTTGACTGAATCCCCCACCTCCCACCTGGAGTGCTCTGCCTGTGGGCCCTGGAGCACCAGGACTGATTCCCTCCCCTTAGTCTCCCTGGAGTCTTCTCCTACAGTAATGTGTCTAATGTGTTAAACTAATCAGCTCAACTGACGTTCTACTCACAACTGATAGGCTTTCGAATTGCATGTTTTAGAGAGGGAATGTCTGTATAGTTTCTGGCTTTGAAAATGTCTGTTGTCTTCTCCTCCCCCCCCCCCCCCCCCCGCCTAGCACCTAGCTGACGCTGCGGTGCCTCACACGTAACCTGCACGTGAAACAATTTCTAATGTGTGTGCATGGCTGCAGGTAGAACGGGGCCCAGTTTCCAGATAGAATTGGGCATGGGTGTCGAGGGTAAATACACTTTCAAAAGTTAGAAAAGAAGAAAGTCAGCAACTTGGTGGAAGTGTCCTTGCTAGGCTGCACTGAAAAGTATCCTCAGATAAAAACAAGGTTAAAAAAAATTAACCCAACTTGAATAAAGAAGAGTTCAGGAAAAGGAATGTGAGACCCGATAGGGAGGCCGAGGTGAGGACATTCATGTTTTATCCTGTACTCAGTGTATTTGGGAGCTTCTTACACCCTGTTCCTGCATTAGATGATAAAAAGCCAAAAATACTTTTCATTATTCCCTCATCAGAGAAAGGCGAAAATATCTCTGATATTCGTACGGATTGAAACTAAGGATCTAAAAGGTAAATCTTCCTGATGTTCTGATATTTCGTGTAACAAGAATTATAAGCCACTTTAAAACTATCAGTAGGTTGTGTTTAAACCCAGATTGCTATCTTTGAAGAGAAGCATTATTTCTTAAAGCACTATTTTTTAAATCATTCAAAAGTATGTTTTTCTGGGAATTCCAAAAGGTGCTTTCTCATGCTGATTGCATGGAGCGGAGTTGGACTTTTTGGTCACACATCAGAGCACGACACCGGGACACTCTTGTCCCTCCTGGCCATTATCTCCAGGCCCAAACAGGGCCGATGAATGGGAGAGAAGTAACTGCCTGAAGTTTTAAAACCTTTTATGTTGAAATAACTTCAAACTTACAGAAAAGTTGAAAGTATGGGATAGAGAACAACCCCTGTGTACCATTTTCCCAGATTCACCAGGTTTTGTATTTTAGGACAGTAGCTTTATCATTCTCTAGCTCTCTCTCCATACGTACGTGTGTGTGTACACACACAGCTACACAGATACACCTTTTTCTGAACCAGAGAGTAGGTCGCTTATATTGTGTCCCTCTAACTTTTAATTCTAATATTTCATGGGAAAATGCCTAAGAACAAGTATATTCTTATCATCACAGTACACTTATCCAGTTCAAATAATTTAATATAGGTACAGTGCTCTCCCAGTCCAATTCCTATTCTCAGTCCAACTACAATGGTCCCAATATTGTAACTGACAGAATTTTGTAATAGGCAGGTTAAAAAATAAAAACATTTTTCTAGCTTTCGAATGCGTAGTTTGATAGAGAAATGCACCCGTTACCCATCTCTAACTACAAATAAGAATTTATAATTGGCAGAAATGTTAGAAACCAAACTCACCTCTGTGCTTCTGAGAAGTGGCGTTGCAGAGATGAAATCAGCCAAGGTCATCAGCAGGGTTTCAATGTGAACTTTGGTGCTGGGCTGTTGTTGCGTATCTTCCAAAGTAAATATGTCCCAAATCAAACACCACTCAACTAGCTTTGTCAGCACAAAACCCTCCACTGTGTCTTTGATCACTGCTGAGTGACTTGTGATTCCTCGGCTCCAGTTCCGGTACAGCTGATGTTTTGAATGCGTGACTGTCACTGTGTTTTGACATGAGTACGGAAGCAGTCCTCGCTGAAGCCACCATGTTATGGAGATGCTTTTCAGAGCTTGGGGGCTGGATTACTTCAGGGGTTGTTGCTGTGATGCTCCCCTGAAAGTAGACGCCACTCATCTGCCCTCCAAGTATAAATTCTCCCTGTAGGATGATTGCAGCATCTGACCTCACCCTGGTCTCCAGGGCTGACATGGCTGCTAGGCAGGTGTCCCCATCCTTCTGTAAGCTTCTTCCTCGGTGGAAAGTGAAGGGGGAGAATGAGATTCATGACTTACGGCGTAGGGAGACCTTGCGTAGGGAGACCTTGGCGTAGGCCTCTCTTCAGTCAGAGATCAGTATTTCTCTGCCAGAATTAGCAGCCCAGCTCTCCCGTCCATTGTATGACATGCAGAGTATTACTGAGCTGTGCTCCCAAACTCACATCCACCTAGGCATTCACAGGAATCTGTGGGGCTGTGACCTTGTTTTTAATTTTGTAATCTAAAACATTATTATAAGAATATTCTGGATTGTATGGAAGGCTGACTTATCAGAGAGCACTGTTCCCTGATTTCAGTACCCTTGAGTGTGTGTGGTAGTGTTGTCACCCAGACCTTGTAAAGTGAGTGAGATTTTCAGGGGAATCTGCAGGTGTGCGAGGGGCCTGCAGGGGGCATCTGTGTGCTGCTTATTTTGAGAAGTTGTAGCATGTAAAGGGCTGTCCATTGTGTTCAGGACCCGGAAAGTGTGGTTGGATTTGGGTCTAGTCTGGCACTCAGGATCTTCGGTCAGATGTTTCCTCAGAGCCATCATCATTCCTACTCGGTACTAACTCTTCAGCATGGGGTCTCTCATGCTGGCTTGGAAAGTCCGTTACTTCTGTTAGACTCCTCAGCAGGGCCTGCTAAGCCCCGCACGGTCTGCTCCTGGCCAGCTCCCTCATCTCCGAATTGTTTTCTCATGCGATAAGCTCCACCCCTGGCACTTGCTGTTCTTTCGGCGTGGACCACCTTCCCTCCAGACTGTCATGTGGCTACTGCTCTCTCTCATTGTTCACTCTCAGCTTCACCAAAGCCACACTGACTGCCCTTCTAGAAACTGCCCCCTCCCGATCACTGTGTTCTTCACTGTAAATGAGTTCAAATGGCAGTATTTCATCTTTTGGATGGCTAAATAGTATTCCATTGTGTATATGTATCCAGTCATTTGTCAAAGGACACTTAGGTTGTTTCCATGTCTGGGCTATTATAAGTAATGCTACAATGAACATAGGGGTACATATATCTTTACAAATAAGTGTTTTCAAAAATTTCAGGTGGAAACCCAGAAGAGGGATGGCTGGGTCATATGATAGCTCTGTTAATTTTCTGAGGAAGCTCCATGCTGTTCTCAACAACAGGGATGGATTTTTGAAAGTATTATGCTAAGTGAAGTTAGTTGACGAAAAAGGGCAAGAACTGTGTGATTTCACCCATATATAGGACTTAAAACAAAAAGCTACAAACAACAAAAACCAGACTCATAGATACAGGCAATAAAATGGTCGTTACCAGAGGGGAAGGACGAAAAGGGTAAAGGGGATCAAGAGAGTCAAGTTGTATGCCTGAAATTTATATAATGTTAGTAACCAATCTTATCCAAATAAATTCCATTTTAAAAATTAAAAAATAAAATAAATAAAAAATAAAATTAGGGCAATAGTTGCAAGTGCTACATAAGGTTGTGGTGAAAATTAAATGAGATAATGAATGTGAGGAAAGCACAGTGGCGCGTGGAACACAGTAAATGCTCAGAAAACATTGGTTTTCATCACTTTCATGGAACATAGTTTATTCGCAGAAAAGATCTAGAAAGAGACACAGCCAACTTCTAACATTGAAAATAGGAGGCAGGTGGAAAGCTTTCGTTTTTTTACTCTATATACTTCTTGGTTGGAATTTATTTTCCATGAATATTTATTCTCTTTGCTATTTTTAAACCAGTGTGCAGTGTTCCCTGCGTATGTGTATTTCTGATCGTGTAACCCACTGTTGGAAAAAATGGATTTCAACCCTTAATGACACTTTTGACATTTTTGGATTTGTTCCCCATTAGAGGTGTGTGGTTTGCCCCCACCCCTCGCCACTGTAAAGCAATATCTTCTGTCACACATACTTTTTTTTCCGAGTTCTAAGGCTTGCCTCATAGAAATGTTTTCTTTTTGTTATGAAATTTAAAAATACACAGAGCAGTTGAAAGAATTGAATAATGGACATGTATATATCAACCACTAGATCAATTACAATTTTGCATATCTGATTAGTTGCGTGTGTGTTGGGGTATGTCCTCAGGTATCCAAAGGTGAGGTGCAGAGGATGTTTGTTGTAACATCCAGTTCACCCTGGGCCCTGAATGGGAAGGTCTCTGCCCTGTTCTGTGCCGCTGTTACACTTGAGAAAATGACCGTCATTCCCTCACAGACCAGCTGTCTAGGCCAAGTCAGATTCCTCCATGACTTCTTCGATAGTTTTTCTGAAAACATCCTGGATCCAGTCAGGCTTCATGCGTTGCATTTGGTGGTTATGTCTCTTTAGACTTTTACCTCTTTGAGTCTTCTTTCCCTGTCCTTGATCTTGTTCGGAAAGAGCAGGTCAGTTACCTTTCATCTAGGCTTTGCCTTTCCTGTCTGGGGGCTAGACAAGACATCATCTTATCATCTTACCGCCCTTCTCTAGAATCTCCCAGCTTCTTTCTGTATTTCCCAAAGCATAGGGCTTTTTCCCTGCACAGGGTCCTAACCACTTGTGGCTGTCCCGTGGTTTTAACTCAGGATGCTTCATAGCACAGAGCACTTCTGGGGCCTTTTCTGATTCCACTATAGTCTTTCCTTTCTGGGGGCCAGCGCCGCCTCAGCTGGCATGATGGTCAGTGGGCCAGAAGTCCTCAGTGCAGGGAGAACCCACAGGGCACTTCCAAGCCCAAGTCCTTAGGAGGAAGCCAGGATGTTTACAGGGTGAGGAGTAGGATCCCAAATCAAAGATGGATTTGTGGGAGTCACTTTCCCTCACCTGTGCCAAAACTGCTTTGGACTTCCCAATCACTTGGAGCCTCTGACCCCAATGGGAGTGAAGCATTCTGGAAGCCTGATCTTTTCCATAACCAAGTTCCCTTTACAAGACACCAGAGCCTCCTAGCCATATAGACCTTGAACACCGAGACTTGGGACCTCTTCCCTAGCAGGCCAGTCACCTTAAAGACAGTCAGTCCCACAGCTTCTTATTCTTATACCTGCTATCCTTGCCCACTGGCAAGCTGAAAACGCCTCATTACCTGGGCTTTCATGGCAGTTAGGCAGCTCCAGGTGCCCTGAGATGCTTCCATTCGTGGCTGCCCTCCCATGCTTCTCCACCTCCTCAGCACCTTCCCAGAGCTTCCACCCTGTACCCTCAGGTCTCGACTGACTCCCCGAGGACACAGCATGCTAGTGGCTTTCAAAGCGAAGCTGCTCCTTCCCCCACACAGCATGTGGCCAAGCCCTGGGCCACCTCCTGTGCCCGCCTGTGATCCTGGAAAAAACAAGTCTATGGCAGAACTCTAAGAAGTACAGACAACTTTAAGGCAGAGCACTGCAACTCCTGCCAACCCAGCCCCCCAGAAATAATCATTAATATGCAGTTGGGGCTTTCCCCTTCTCTTTCTACGTATATATATTTGTATACATATATTTTAAATCTGTCATATTTATACATTTTGTATTTTTTCGCTTGAAATATTGTGAGTTCTTTGTCACCAAATATTCTTCAAAAATATGATTTTTAATATACTGTAACTTATTTAAATGCCCCTTTCAGGTGGACATTTAGTATTTTTCTGTTATAACAAATATTACAGCATTTTTGTGCCTAAATCAGATTTTTTAAAATTTATTGGGGTGACAATTGTTAGTGAAATTACATAGATTTCAGGTGTACAATTCTGTATTACATCATCTATAAATCCCATTGTGTGTTCACCACCCAGAGTCAGTTCTCCTTCCATCACCATATATTTGATCCCCCTTACCCTCATCTCCCACCCCCCACCCCCCTTACCCTCTGGTAACCACTAAACTATCGTCTGTGTCTATGAGTTTTTGTTTCTCATTTGTTTGTCTTGTTCTTTTGTTGTTTTTGGTTCATATACCACATATCAGTGAAATCATACGGTTCTCTGCTTTTTCTGTCTTATTTCACTTAGCATTATAATCTCAAGATCCATCCATGTTGTCACAGATGGTCCTATTTCATCTTTTCTTACCGCCGAATAGTATTCCCTGCTGGAAAAGATTTAAAGGCTGTTTTTCGACCCACAAATTTCTCATGCTGTCAGTCTCTCCATCCATGCCTGTATCTGAACCCCAACCCCAGTTCATGGTAGCCTTCCCCTGAGCACTCCATACCCGCCACCGTCCCAGGCTTTGGGCCTGATGCTGGACAGGCTGCTAGGGTTTACTCGCAGGCCACCTTCTCTGGGCACTCCTCCATACTGTGATGGCTTACCTGCCTCCAGACTAGGCAGAGGGTCTTGTAGTGTATGAACAGGGCTTTGCACAACTCCCAGGTGCGGTGCCTGGGGCACATTAGTCACTCAATAAATGTTTGCCGAATTAATGCACATTTACTGGGGAACTTACCAAGAAGTGTCGATCACTGCTCAGTGTGCCGTTTCTTACCCGATCTGACTGATTCCCCGGAGGGTGCTCTTAGACAATGGATATGTGGTTGATTTCACATCTGTAGGTTTTAGGGTTTCGTGGCCAAGTAACCTCCTTTCCTCCCTCTCCCCTTGGCACATCAGCTGACCCGCCGGTTGCCGCCCATCAAGGAAGCTAAGCCACGGTTGCAGAAGCTCTTCCGGGACTTCTGGCTCTATTCCGTACTAATGGGATTCGCCGAGGAGGGGTCAGGTAGGGGCGCATCCGCTCTCCTGGGGAAGACAGTGCAGAGTGAAAACAAAGGGGAGGTAGGACATGACCCTAAGTATGAATGTGCTCATTTGAAATTAGTCCAAATGCAGCTGCTGCTTCCTACAAGTGTTTGCAAATGTTACTTCCCAGATGTGGTGTGGGGTTCTGAGAATACCACATACCTTAGGGAAAACATGCCCAATGTAGGAAACAGGCTTGTTTCTGTGCCCCACTTTTGGGAATAATTGGCTCCAACAAAGGACCCACGATTCTATAAATTGTCAACATTGACCCCACTGCAGTGCTTCCCAGCTAGGGCGGTCATCTCACTCGTGCACTCTCTTTCAGGACTCTGGCCAGAAGAATGGTACGAGGGGGTCTGTGAAATAGCCACCAAGTCCCCCCTGCTCACTTTTCCCAGCAAAGAGCCGCTGCGGTCTGTCCTCCAGTACAACTCAGCCATGAAAAATGACACGGTCACTCCCGTAAGGATTCTCGCCCTCCCAAGGACAGATGATGCAGCGCAGGGGTTCTGAGCTTTCTTGAACATGAGAGCAGATCCTTTCATTGTCCTTGTTAGCCACTGGGGTCCGTGTGTCCTGGGGGAGGGCCGTCTGCCCCTCTGGGTACCCAAGGGAGGTCTCAAGTATTCGTTTTCCTCGAGGCCGAGTTGAGTGAGCTGCGCAGCACCATCATCAACCTGCTGGACCCTGCCCCCGAAGTGTCTGCCCTCATCAACAAGCTGGACTTCGCCATGTCCACCTATCTCTTGTCTGTGTACCGGCTGGAGTATATGAGGTATACGAGTCTTCACCTCCCCGCACAGCCATCTGAGCTGATTGACGGTTTTGTGCATGGGACGTCTTTCAGTTCCTCCCAAGACATGCAAGCTTTCTTAAAAACAAACAGAAAACACCCTCTGCTTTTCTTGTGTGCTCCTCCTTCCTGAACACCAAACACCATTTCTAATAACACATTAAACTCTGTTGTCATCTTTGCTTCATAGGGAATAGGCTTCTGAGCCATCACAATGAATGTTGCAAAACTCAGTCCACTGACTGGACAAGAGCCCGTTTAGGAACCAGCCCTCACTGAGAATGTTCTAAGGCCCTGAGAATGTTGTAAGGCTGGCTTCCAGGACCACAGTAGAATGCAAACAGGAAGTAGGAAGTGGCCAAAAGAATCCCACAGGTGGCCCAACACACAGAATACATCTATAACCACAGCAGACCTAACAGCTATAATAATTGTCATAATCTATAATGGTCATCATGACAATACCAGTATTAACCTGGACTGAGAGCTTATATCAGGCCAGGCACTGCCCTAGGCTACACATATTGACATGCTCTCCAACAACCCTGTGAGGTAGGCACTCTCACATATTCATTTTACAGATGAGGAGACTGAGACTGAGTAGTTAAGTAAGTTGCCCAACATAATCCCTGATTTAGATTGAAACGCAAATAGTCTTTTAGGCACTGTGCCATGCTGCCTCTCCCAAAAATAATCTGGAAGAAGCAGCTAGGACAATCAGAGTCCTGCCTGTGGCTGCCAGTGTGAATGCTACAGACCTACCATACTAAGGCCTGAGGCACTCTGGGCTGCAGCCAAATACATAAGCTAAAAAGTGATGTGTTCCTGTCACCAAAAAAGGTCATTTTACACTTAGCCTGTTTGTTTGAGTTACAGGATGGGTGCTGTTAGTTGTAGAATAATATTTTTCTCAAATGGTTTGAAAAAGTATTCTTAAAATGAGTGATATTTGGAGAACACCACTATTTTAACCTTTTCTGGTGTCACAAAACCCTCTTTGTAAAAGAAATCTTACTTGGAAGCTCAACATGTAAAATAGATTAAGGCTGTTTGGGGTGGATGTGAACCCCCACCCTCCCTCTCAGTCCCCTTCTCCTTGCTTCTTGCAGCCCCAGGACTCCAAAACAGAGCAGAGTTTGAAAGCTAGTGACCCATTCTCCCCAGAGTCCCACAGAGCTAAGGGAGTTTTGACTTTCTTTTCATTTTTTCATTATAATTTTTTTTCAGTTATAAAAATTTGAGAACATTACACAAAAACTTGGAAATAAGTAGGGGGGAAAAACACTGATCTTTCTAGTTCTTTCTAGTCTTTTATATATATACATATATATATATAATACATTTTCAAAGAAAAACAAAACAAGACAGATCAAAATAGAGCAAAAACCTGGTTTTAATCCTGTCGTGTAGCTATAAGAGCCCCCTCTCAGCCTCATGTGCTTGCCTACAGGGCTGTCTCCCGCTTCACCACAAGTGTAGCTGCGAATGTTTTGTTTGTTTGTTTGTTTGCTTGTTTTTATTGGGGAATAGTGTGTTTTTCCAGGACCCATCAGCTCCAGGTCAAGTCATTGTTTTCAATCTAGTTGTGGAGGGCGCAGCTCACTGGTCCATGTGGGAATTGAACCAGCGACCTTGGTGTCATGAGCACTACACTCTAACCATCTGAGCCAACCAGCCGCCCCATGCCTGTGAATGTTGATCTCAGACTCTCAGGACAGGCCGTTGAGTTGGCTGGTAAATGAAGACTTGTAAGGGGTCAGCTTGCAGCAGCTCCCATAGACCCAGTTCCCACCCTGGGCTGCCTGCCAGTCCCCAAGAGCAGTCTGTTAGCTTGAAGAAGCCACCCTGAAGCCTTTCTTGAAGAACCTGGCTTGCATTCCCAGCCCCTGGTTATCGGGAGAACTTTAAAACAACAAAGTGAAAAATGTGAGAAGTTACGTTAAAGCTGTTTGCGCATGAGTACTCAAGACCGCATGTGCTCAAAGCCACTGAGCCTGCCCCCCTGAAGCTTAACTCTCAAAAAGTGGGTGCGGGAGCCCATGGACACACTGAGGAGTGCTAGCCTAAGTGCGTGTCTGCATTGTCCCTATGGAGCCCTCCACAGGGACCGTGGTTCAAGCTCATGCCTTTCTTTTCCTTTCTCTTCCTTTCCCCCCAAGGTTAAAGATGTTTTTTGCTCTAAAAGTAAAAATGTTCACAGTGCATAACATAGAAAAGAGAAGAAAAACATTGGGATGATACAGAAGACGCTAAAGATGAAAATATACAAGCCTCACTTTCCTAGCCCTGAATCCAGAGATGCCCACTGTTAATAGTCTCTTACTTTCCCTTCTAGAAGTCTTCTGTGCATATGCAAGCATGTGTGTACCCCAGGTACACAAGGCACATGGAGTCCTTTGGGAAACCTGTTTCCCCCTGCACTTTGCTCTTTTCACCTAACAGTTCATCTTGGATGCTTTTCTGTAGCAGCCCATACAGAGTTACCTCTCATTTTGGTGGATGCATAAGGTGCCATCGGATGGATGTACTGTGGTTTATCTGACCAGTCTTCTACTAATGGACATTCAGTCAGTGCTATTAGGAGACTCCTTGTGTGGATAACCCTTAAGATACATCGCTAGTGGTGGGTGGCTGGGTGGAAGTTGTGCATATGTCATGTTCGGTGGGTAGGCATTACCCCCCAGAAAGTCCATGTCAGTGTATGCCCCTCTGAATGGCATAGGGCATCTGTTCCTGAGAGCCTATTTCTGGGCAGTATCAAGGCTATGATGGGGAGTGCCTAGAGTTTTCACAATTTATTCAAAACTGTTCTCCTTATTAGGGTTCTGCGCTCAACAGGTCCTGACCGCTTCCAAGTCATGTTCTGCTACTTTGAAGATAAAGCTATTCAGAAAGACAAGTCTGGTAAGTTTATGATTGTAGTATTCTCATGATGAATTGAGCTTTGATAGTATAAAAATGAATGCTACTCTTTATTTCCTGACTGTGAAGAAAATAGTGTTATGAAGCTGCATGCTACATTGGAAAAGATCAGTATAAAACATATCACCTTAGAAAAACTGACGTATCTTTCTGGCTCTGCCACTGCTGCAAGAAGCCTGAGAGCTGAAGGAGTGTCACTTTTGCCACCATCAGTGCTCAAGTGTGTCCCAGCCCCCACATTTCGGTCCCTAATACTGTCCTCTGCTAAAAGAATCCTGGCCCCCTCGGCTGGTTGTTGATGGACCTGGAGCATCTTGTTGCCGGGGAGCAGTCATGCCTTTTAATGTCTGGAGCAGACTTTAAAGAACCAATTTACGGGGACTCCCAGTGGACAAATTACCTCAATTTGAACATGCATACAATATTTTATTGTGCTTAAAAGGGGCAAATAATACTAGGATATGTATGTGTATTTCTTCCATTAAGTATTTGTGAAGTAGAGACATGTTATTTCTTTGGGAGTCAGGAAAGAGTCACACAGTCCATGGAAGAGGTTGGTACCTGGTCTCAGAGAGTGACCAGGTAGAAAGAGCACTCAGCAGGTAATGGGCAGAGACATCCTGCCAAGTAATCAGTTAAAGATGCTCCATTAGCTGAGGGCTCCAGAGAGAGTTGGTGTGGGCACAGTCCCCATTCCTCAGCATGAGGGGCTCCTCGGTAGTCCTGCTAGTTATGAGAAGACCCCATTCAGGATGGCAGATGTGTCCAGTGATGCCATCAGGCCAGGCCAGAATGTCAGTGCAGCAGGTCAGGACCTGTGGGCCATATCTGCTTTAAGGGCTGCATTATTCCTGGAAAAGTTTCCAAATAATGAAAATTTAGATGAAACACAAAGATTCACAAACTCCCGTGATGCACATGTCCTCAGACCCTGTGTGCACAGAGGGTCTCAGGTAGCCCAATCCCAACTAAGAGGACCAGACTCCTAGGAAGACAGAAACATAATTGAATCCCTTAGATGGTATAAAAATATCACAATTACCGAAACCCTAGTGAGGCAAACCTAAGAATAGGAATAAAAATAAGAAGAGAGGGCTGGCCCTGGGGCTCAGGTGGCGGTGCTCCTAAGGCGAGGTCACCGGTGCGATTCCTACATGGGCCAGTGAGCTGCGCCCTCTACAGCTAAGATTGCGAACAACTTCAACTGGCTCTCCCTGGAGCTGGGCTGCCGTGGGCTACGGTGTGCTGCCATGAGTGGCCAGTGGCCAGCGTGAGTGGCTGGCAGCCAGCGAGAGCTGCCCTGAGCTACTGGGACCGGCGACCAACGGCCTCAGCAGGGGAGGGGGGGAGCGCAAGTCTCATAACACCAGCATGGGTCAGGGAGCTGTGTCCTACACAACTAGACTGAGAAACAACGGCTTGAACCGGAGGCAGAAGAAGGGGGAAAAAGGAAAAATAAAATAAGATTAAAATAAAGGCAGCAAAGGAAAAGAATGCATAGTATAGGCACTGTTTGGCCAATTTTAGTATAAGGGCACTAATAAGTTTTAGCATTGTATTGGTCTGTGTGCTGATTTATAAGGTGTTTAAAAATTTTAGAGACTGAAATATTAGACCTATGTTTTAAATGCTTAGAAGAAGATGATTAATTCTGTAATTGTGTTGAAATACTTAGAAATTTGTAGGCTAGATCCACATATTTGTATTGATTAATTGTGTGGGTAAATATTTCGAGGAATGCTGATTGATAATTCTTTTTTTTTTTTTTTGACTTTGGCACACCGATGAATCTATTAACTTGTTCTTGCCAATGGAGAACTAATCCCCAGATACTTCTGGTACCGTAGTTTCCTTTTGTTGAAAAGTCGGTCCTTGAAGAAATCGTTTTTAAAAAACCATCTCAGGAACTCTGAGATGCTTCTTCATGTAAGACTTCCAGTAAGTCCTTTGCAGAGTACTTCACATACCTGCACAACAGTCAGAAAATTAGGTGCATGAATTGATTTTTGCAGTTGGGAGCCCTGGTTGGCAAAGAAAGAGGGTGTGAGCGTTCTGGAAGCTCCCTCTACTGGCAGTGAGGGGAAAGATTGGAGTAAGGAGGAGCCCATTGGAGACCAGGGCAGAAGGTACAGACATTTTCTATGGAAGGAAACCTCTCCCACTAGAGGTGCAGGGTGTGGGAGAGGGGAGCCCCACACTCAGAGGGTCTCACACACGTGCCAGGACCACTTGGGGTGTAGTAGAGATGCCGTTAACCACCAGCTGAGCTGCTCATTGATTCGCTCCCCTTGCCCATCCACCCAGCGTTGGGTTATTTAGCAGCTACTTTGTACTAAGTTTTGTTCTGGACAGTTGGGTCACCCTAAGAATCTTTGGTTCTACGAGGGAGATAAAGCAAGAAAAAAGACTGCCAACCCCTAGGGGCCTAAGAACTTACCACATTTCGCCAGCCTCTTAATGAGAGTATCTACAGAATGAATCAGATACATTTCTAAAGCTAGATGGCTCCCCTTTCATTCTTGCCTGAGCTGATTTTCTGTTGCTGTGTTACAAGAGGAAATTCAGTTGCACTGGAGATCGATTTGCTCTTCACAGACACTTTTAATTTTCACAATACACTGTACTCTTCCACATGATTTCAAGTGGATTATTGTTTTTGTGGGGTTTTTTTTAAGATTTTTTTATTGGGGAAGGGGAACAGGACTTTATTGGGGAACAGTGTGTACTTCCAGGACTTTTTTCCAAGTCAAGTTGTTGTCCTTTCACTCTTAGTTCTGGAGGGCACAGCACAGCTCCAGGTCCAGTTGCCGTTACTAGTTGCAGAGGGCGGAGCCCACCATCCCTTGCAGGAGTTGAGGAATTGACAACCTTGTGGTGGAGAGCCCACTGGCCCATGTGGGAATTGAACTGGCAGCCTTCGGAGTTAGGAGCACGGAGCTCTAACCACCTGAGCCACCGGGCGGGCCCCGGATTATTGTTTTTGTTCTGAGTATGGTACTTAGGTTAAGCAAATAAACGTGCACCGTTGAGTTTACTTCCCCCTTGCTTTTCCCTCCTAAAACATGAGAGGTAGGAAGGAAGTGACGTGTTATTCATGAATTTTCAGAACCAACTATGTGTTATTCATGAATTTTCAGAGAGAGTTTATATGAACCATCTACCAGCCCTCAAAGGGGAGTGCCGGCGCCCCCTCTGGGCAGGTGTAAGCCAAGCCTCGGTGTGTTCCTACAGTGCGGGAAGGTGAGAGCAGGAGTCTGCTGCTTGCCTGCCAGCTGCCCAGTGATTCAGTACAGGCAGACCTCGGAGAGATTGTGAGTTCGGTTCCAGACCACTGCAATAAAGCGAGGCTTGCAGTGAAGCAAGTCATCATCGTTTTTGCTGGTGGGGGGCCTTGCCTTCAATTTATAAAACATACAACATCTGAAATGCAATAAAGCAAAGTGCAGTAAAACAAGGTCTGCCTGTACACTGGTAATGCAGAGCTAACCTGCAGTTCCAAAGGAGAATGGCTTTTCTAAAGCAAATCTCTTCTTAGATGCTACTACATGATAATGATTGGCGTCTGACCTCTACCTGATTGTTATTTATCTTAGAAATAACAGCCTTAGAAAGCAGCCTCTCTCTAGGGTTAGGCATCTGCCCAGGTCGCACTAATCACATTTCACATTTCTGAGAGCGGTTGGGGCCTGTTTATCATCATAACAAACCCATATGAGATGCCTCTTTATGTTTCAGGCTCCGTGCTGGGCATGGGTGCAGAGGTGCAGCGCCTGCCTACTCTCTGTCCTGCGGGCCTTGCAGCCCTGTCCTTTAGCCATCCTAGTTAAAGACCCTGGAGAAATGGGACAGCATTGTGCAGGACAAGTGGGCATTTTAATCGTTTTTCCTCAGTGATTCTCATAGTGTGCTGTTGCTTTTTAAAAATCTGCTTTGTACCCTAGTAGCAATGAGCACACCCAGTGCCCGGACCTTGGTTTCCAAATACCATTCTTCAGTAAAAGGAACCAGGGCTCCGTGAAGAAATGGTTGATTCCAGGGAGGCCTGAGGAGGGGAAATACAAGATGAGCCTGGAGCACCTTGTAGTGCTAGAAGGCAAAGTCATATTTTTTTAAAAAAGAAAGAAGAAGAAGAACAAGAGGAAGAGAAAGAGAAGAAAGAGGAAGAAGGAAGGAAGGAGGGAGGGAGAGAGAAGAGAAGAAAGAAAGGAGACAGAGAAGGTTATAAGGACACAGGAGCCAACCTGAAAAAGCTCCAAGTGGCCAAGGCTGGAACAATTGGAGCAACAAAATAAATATAGTATTGGGTTATAACCTAATAGATAAAATAAATATCCATGAGTCCATGACGATTAGATGATTGAAAAATTAAAACATGATAGAGAAGGGGCAAAACTTTCTCATCGAGTTCCAATTACTAAAAGAAAGAATGAGGAAGGCAGCAAATCCCAACGGGAAGCACGGTAACTGCTGCGGCAGAACCCACTGAGAAGTGCTGAATTAGTGGGCAAAATTTTAAAGAGAAATGGCATATCCGCATAACCTCAAAGTTATGTTCCCCAAAGTATTTCTCAGTTACTGTGGTAGTTTTAACTTATGTCTGCAGATTCTCTTCAGGAGATGGTATTTGATCCCTCACCCGAGTGTGGACTGGACTCAGTGACTCACTTCTAAAGAGTAGACAATGGGAGGGGAGAAGTAGTGACTGGATAGTGGGAAACCTGGCAGACCGCTGTACACAAGTGATCACGGCCAACACACCAGTGGTAGGAGATACTCGTTTCACACACCCCCATACGATGCGACAAGAAGGGCACTTCACCTCTGTGCCGTTTTCCCTGAAGTCCTATAACCTCAGTCTAATCATGAGCAAGCATCAGACAAACCTAAACTGAGGGACATCCCACAAAGGACCTGTGCTCTTCAGTGTCAGGGTCATGCAAGACAAGAACAGACTGAGGAATCAGCACAGATTGGGGAAGACCAAGGAGACGTGATGACTAAGTGGCACATGGCATCCTGGATTCGATCCTGGAACAGAGAAGGCATACCAGCGGGGAAACTGGGAAAATACAAATAGAGGCTGAAGTTCAGGCAGTACCATTGTATCAACGTCCAGTTCTTAGTTTTGACAAATGCAAAGTGAATACCAGGGGAAGCTGGGTGACGCGTGTGTGGGACTCGGTGCTCTCTCTGCACCTCCTTAGTAAGTCTAAAATCACGTCCAAACAAAATGTTTGCAAGTAGTTGGGGTTGGGCCCCTTCTGTTGGTGCTCCTGACCTGTGGGAACCCCTCCTCGTTTCAGGGATGATGCAGTGTGTGATTGCCGTCGCAGACAAAGTATTTGACGCCTTCCTGAACATGATGGCAGATAAAGTAAGCCTTGTCAGAGTGCCGGCGCGTGTCTGCTGGGGGCACACAGAGGGTACCTGCTGGACCTGTCTCTTCTGACCCTCCAGGCAAAGACAAAGGAGAATGAAGAGGAGCTGGAGCGGCATGCGCAGTTTCTCCTGGTGAACTTCAACCACATTCACAAGAGGATACGGAGAGTGGCAGACAAGTACCTGTCTGGTCTGGTGGATAAGTAAGCTCCTTTTCCTTCTAATCCTCTGTGTGCGTGTGTGTGTGTGTGTGTGTGTGTGTGTGTACACTCGCGTGTGTAAACTTTAGATTTGGAATGCAGGGAAGGATCCTCCTATTATCAGTCCAGAAAAAATTGGAGTGAGAATTAAAACTCTCAAAGGGTGATGCAGCCTCCCACAGAATGTCAGTGAGTTTGCTGCAGTCACGAGTCACAGCCATTCCGTCTGCTCCCCTCAGCCCTTGGGTCCGAAGTTCAGGAGCAGCTTCTTCTCTTCACCCCAGGGGGTTATGCAAATACTGCCACTTTCTATATGTGCCGTGATGTGAAAACATCGGGGAGCCCTGGTGCCCTGGTCATAAATGAAGAGGATTGCTTGGGGGAGTGGGAGAGAGTGGCCTGGCCGGTGGTTGGAAGCAGGTGACTTGGGCCCGTGTCTGGCCCTAAGGACTAGGACTGGCTGGAGCCTGGGGAGCATTTCCGACTGGCTGTCCCGCCTCAGAGGCCTCTTGACCACCTCTAACCCTTAGCCGGCAGCCAGCGGTGGGGCTCGCAGCCCCCCAGGCAGCACTTTAAGGAATGCAGGGTCCCTGGGGACTTGGCTCCTGGGTCCTGAGAGGTGGCTCTCGGTGCAGGTTTCCCCACTTGCTGTGGAGTGGGACGGTGCTGAAGACCATGCTGGACATCCTCCAGACCCTGTCATTGTCGCTGAGCGCTGTAAGTTTCCCCGCCTCCATGCGGCCAGATTGGGAGTGGGGCGTCTAAATCCCACCCTGGCCTTTCCCAGTAAGCTGCAGCCAGTTCGGAAGCCCATCACAGACAGGACAAGTGTGGGGAAGGGAGACAAACGCTCTGCCACTTAGCGTGGCTGGAGGGGACGGGGCAGCTCCAGGAAGGGGACGTAGCTCAGCAGGGGATGGGGCAGCTCCAGGGAGGCTGCTGAAATAAGGAGTCCTGTTATGCTTTCAGGATATTCACAAGGACCAGCCTTACTACAACATTCCTGATGCCCCCTATCGGATCACCGTTCCTGACACGTATGAAGCCCGAGAGGTAGGCCTGGAGTGGTCCCCTTGTTAAGGGCCATTTCACTGCCATCTCCTGTGTCTGTCAGGGCCGGCCTGTTCTGTACATTATGTCACTCAGTCCTCAGCAGTTTGAGGTGTGAGTGGTTGGGTCCCATCCCACAGTTGCCAGGGTCACAGGGTATGAGCAGGTGACTCACTCCGCCACTCACCTGTGCTCTCAGCTCTTTTCTTGTTTCAGCTGCCAAAGAGGTTTTAGCCACCTGTCAGTTTACAGCATCTCAAAGCTGCATGAACAAGCATGGCTTTGAGGCGAGCTGCATTGCTTTGAGGCGTGCTGGCTCTCTGTTATTGTGGGAGTAGTCACATGATTTTGGCTTTGTGCTGCGCTGCCAGTAAATGACAGAGTAAAAAGCTCCAGATAAGGAAGACGTGCCATGCCAGATCTGGCTCTGAGCCCTCACTATGACAATTGAAGCCCAGCTCAGGCCGGAGTTCCCCCAGCCTGGGGCTGGTCATGTCCCAGCCTCGGGGCCCCCCCAAACCGGATCTCCACAGGGAGTTCCTCACGCAGTGATGAGGCCCCTATGATGGCTTTTAACTCCCTGGGCCTTCCTTCCCCTTCAGTCACTGACTCAGTGGCTGTGTGATACGCTGTGGCTGAGTGTGATGCGCTGAGTGTGGGCTCTGTCCCGCCGCCTTATGCAAGAATTACAGACTGGGATGTACGTGGGCGCCCTGTACCCAGGAGCCTGGGTGTTAGAACATTGTCCCCGTATTAGTTTCTGGCTGCTATAACAAAGTACCACAGACCGGTGGCTTAAACAACAGAAATGTGTTTTCACACATCTGCAGGCAAGAAGTCTAAGGTCAGGGTGTTAGCAGCATTGGTGTCTTCTGAAGTCTCTCTCCTTAGCTTGTAGATGGCTGTCTTCTCCCTGTGTTCTCACATGCTTGTCCCTCTGTACATGACCATGTCCTCATCTGCTCTTCTTATAAGGACATCAGTCCTATTGGATTAGAGCCCACCCTACTGACCCCGTTTTAACTTTAAAGACCCTATCTGCAGATGTAGTCACATTTTGAGGAACTGGGGGTTAGCAGTTCCTCACATGGATTTGGGGGGGCACAATTAGGCCATAGCGTGAGTAGCCACCGTCCTCTGACAGCCCAGATGCACTGACCTCGGGTTGATCACACCTCTTTCCAGAGCATCGTGAAAGACTTTGCTGCCCGCTGTGGAATGATCCTCCAAGAGGCGATGAAGTGGGCGCCTACGGTCACCAAGTCCCACCTACAGGTACTTTCTTGAAATCCTCAACAAGCAGTCTTGATAAGCTCTTTCGAACCATCCGAAGAGCTTTGCACAAACTCAATACAAACTGCACTAGTGTGGATAAGCAGAGACCAAAAACATTAGTCGAGCACCTGAGAGTAATAGAATCCTCAGAGGCTGATCTGCGTTAGGAGCACCTTGAGGGCTAAGTGTGGGAATTGGGAGTGAGGAGAACAGGTGTGGTGGGCTCGTCGGGCTGGTGGGCCCAGGGAGCCTGACCGCTCATACCAGGAGAGGTGTCGGGTCTGTGGCAGTACTTGGGGCTGCTTACAAGATGGGCATGGGTGGCATGGTGGACTGGGGCCCGGCAGGCCGGCAGCAGCTCCCAGAGCGGATGACAGGATCCTGAAACGGAAACAAAGTCGGGACTCACGCCCATTAGAGCTCCATCTAGGCTGCATGTGGAGCTGCACAGGAGCCCTTTCAGACCAAAGTACTGGTTTGTAAATGGGAATCGCTCCACGGTGAGTCATTGCTCTGAAGATGGTCAAGCAGAGACAGAACAAAAATGCCACAGTATGTGAGAGGAAAGAGTCACCTTAAAAGAGGTCAAAGATAAGAAAAATAGCACTAGAAGAAGTCTGGGTTCACAAAGAGCAGGTCTGTGTCACGAGGAGCTTGTGAAGTCGATCTCAGCAACACTTGTCAAGATAAAGCTAGTTCCAAAGTGTTTCTGGGTGTGGAGCCCAGGAAGGGTAGAGCAGGTAACTCCAAGAGCCTTAGAAGTTTTTCGGAATTGCATTTTACAAGAACCCGTGGGTTATGCCTGGGATCACTGTAAAGTTCCTCCTTCCACAAACATGTTGGTGCAGTGAGGATAGAGATATTAGGGGAATGAAAAAGATGGAGCCTTGCATTGGGCAGGCTTACCAGATCAGCCGGACAAAGCTGGGCCTTGTAACTTGATGACTTGTGGCTACCTAGTATATATACTAGTATTCTACAGACTGTGGTAGTTTCTCAAACTGATCATATTTGGGAAATGTCTGATCTCTTTCGGTTCACATAGTAGGGAGGGGCCTTAACTCCTAAAGCTGCAGTCTAAAGAGTTGCTGAAAGGGTTTGGTGGACAAAAAAGGGGTCAATAGAGAGAGCTGTTTATTTTCTCAGGCCTAGCCTAAGAAGGGAGTGAAAAATGAAAAGGCTTGACGTGGTCTTGATACATTTACTAGGTGTCACTTCAGGCCCTCTGTATCCTTTCGCCCTGCACAATCAGTCTGTCTAAACCAGCGACCCCACCCCCCAGCTGTCTAGCCCTCACTGCTGTCCTCTCATCCCTTTCCTGCCTGGGCTTCCTGTCTGCGGCCTCAGCCAGCCCTGAACCGTCTCCCACGCCGCCCTCCAAACTAGCCCAGTTCAGCCTGCTCAGTACCTCCCCGAAACATGTGTTTATTAGCCACTCCCCATCACCATGGGGCCCATGGTTGGCTTTCTGGGGCTCCAGGAACCCTCTGAAAACAGTGCACTTTTGTGTGTAAATGCTTGTGTGTATTTTCCTGAGGGGAGTTATGTGGTTCTCCCTAAATTCCTTCACACGGCACACAAGGCCTTTTGGACCTGGCCTGTCTCTGGCCTGGGCTTGCCCCCTGCTGTCTTGCCCCTTGTACTTGTCACTTCTGCAGTGCTAACCCCAGGAGTCCCCAGAGCAGGAGCCCCCCCCCCACCTCACACCTCCAGGCTCTGCCAGGTGTGCCTCTGTTCCTGCGCCCGCTCCCACCAGTTGGCCAGGTAAACTCAGGCACTTGCCCTGCCTTCCTGCTGTCCGGCACGCTGCCCCCCGAGCAGGACTGCTGCAGCAGTAGAAGTGCCCGTGTGCCAATAGCAGGACCGGAGTTCTGCTGCTGGTTTCCCAGCACTGGCAAATAGCAGATGCTCCCAGGGACATGCTAAGGAATCAGCCGTCCTCTCAGATTGACTGTGTGCCAGCTGCTCTAGGGACCAGCTTCATCCTCATTCACATGGGAGCAGCAGCCAGGCAGAGAGGGGCTCTCACTTACTGAAGGTCCCACAGTGACTAGGAGAGGGCGGACCCAGCACTAGAACCAGTGTTTGCTCCACCGCCTCACACCTCAGTTTGTAAAGTGGTATTTTTACCTTTAAAGCGCAACAGTGATTTTCCCTCTTTCAGGAATATCTGAACAAACATCAGAACTGGATGTCGGGACTGTCTCAGCACACAGGCCTGGCCATGGCCACCGAGAGCATCCTTCACTATGCCGGCTATAACAAGCAGAACACCACCCTCGGGGTACGTGGGAGCCAGTGTGGGGGCAAATGCCAGAGCTGCCATGGAGCTTTTCACAAAACCCCCTGGGCACCCGCATGCTGCATGTGTGACGGGCGCTCAAAGTGTCTGTCAGCGGATTGGAACCCCAGGAGAGATCCCCAGGTTCAGAGAAGAGCTGGTCAGGAAAGCACACATTTCCTTACTGCGCTTCTGTTTTGAAAATATGGGTTGATGGAGATCTAAGCTTGATTCATTAATGAGATCAGGTTTGGATTTCCGCAAGTCCACAGCCACGAGGAGAGAAACTGATCTCCGTTAGAGGCAGTCAACATTTTATAGTCACGTTGGTCTGAAACGTTCCCCAACTTCCTAATAGTCCTGTATTCAGCAGATGCTGAACTGCACGCACGCCTCTTCAGCTTCATCTTGTTCTGCTCAAGATTACCTTAGAGGGCAGCACATTTACTAAGTAGTGCTTCTTAACCAAATTAGAGCCTAGGATCAAAGCAGGGGGTGGACTACAGGTGGTCTGACCGGCAGCGTTGTTTTTTGTCATGTCCCGCCCTCAGGGCCCAATGCAGGGCCTGTCGACCCTCTGAACCCAACGTGGCTGTGTGTGTGGCTGTGTGTGCCGTTGGTGCTTAACTCTCCTGGTCTGGAGTCGGGGGAGGCTGCCCAGGAGGAAGAGAGGAGCCCATTGGCTAAGCCGGAGGCAGCCAATGTCTGCTCACCTGTGTCATCTTCAGAGCACTCACCGAGGTTACTGTGTTTTCTGTGGAGACGTCAGCATCCCAGACACGGGCAGCAGAGGCCAGGCCGTGGCCCCCCCAGATCTTGCTCTGGCAGGGCCCTGTGGCCTGGGCTCAGCTCCCCAACCTGGTCTCGCCACCACTCTGAGGACACAGGCGGAGGCCAGAGGCAAGGCTCACAGGCTAAGGATACATGTGACGATCCATTGTCCTGGTCTAGGCTCTAGCCAGCTGGCTTGTGAGAGAGAGATTTTGCCTAAAAGACTCAAATCTTACTCCTCAGAAGTCAGACTTCAGTTAGGTTTTTCTGTTTTCTGTTGCTAAAGAGGAAAGGATACTATCTATTGTGTGTGCTGATGATGTGTTGCTGTGCTGGAGTCCCTGGCCTCGGCGCCCGTGCTCCGTGGGAAACAAAGGAGTCTTCAGGCCCCGCTGTGACATCCCCATCATAAGGCACCGGGGCGAAGGCCTGGGCGGAGCATTTCAGAAGCGTGATTTTAGGCCCCAAGGAACTGAGTCAGAAAACCTCTGCACCGCCATCCACCACACCTTGGTGCGCTGGGCACGAAAGCCAGAGCTCAAGGGGGGGAGCTGGCCTGCCCTGCAGCCCACCTGTGCCATTTGCTACCCCAGGGCTGTGCAGACATCCTTGAGTCCTTGTACAGCCTGGTGAGAGGGCCACTGTTATCCCCATTTTGCAGGGGAACACACTGAGTCTCACAGACAGTGAGCGACCTCCCAGGGTCTCAGAGCTGATTGGTTGCAGAGCCAGGTTCCAACACAAACCTGCTTGGTGCCGAAGGCTATACTGTCTTGAAAAATGTGAAGCAATTTTAGGTGACTTTATTATTAGGGTGGTGCAAAAGTAATTGCAGTTTTTGCAAATTTTTTTTAACCTTTTAAACCGCAATTACTTTTGCACTAACATATATACATAGATATATACATATTACATATATCCATATTGCACACATATTACATACACATGTACACATTATATACATATATATATATATATATTTTAAATCAGCTTAAAAGTTTTATGAGAAAGATAGGTCGTGTTGGTTTGTAGCAAAATGTGAAAGGTGAGTGGTGGTCGGGCATGTTGGCAGTCTGGTGGTTCTGGGCAGCATAGTGACCAGCCAGGGTTAGGGAGAGCAGTCATTGAGACCCCCAGCACTGGGGGGTGGGGGGTGTGCTGAGGGCTGAGGCTGAAGCAGAGGAAGTGGGGAGCTGTGTGATTTGCAGATATTTTCCCCATTCTGTGGGTTGTGTCCCTACTCACATGGAGCCCTTTTTGTCCTGTGCTGTCGCTGTCAACAGGGAGTAGATGTTTCAGAGCCTGTGTGGCTCTGTCACCACTCTCACCTTCAGCGACTTTCTACCATCTTCGAGTCATGTTTATACACCAGCACCTCCCACAGAGGGGACAGCCCAGGAGTGTTAACTCCACAGCACTTCCGTTACAGATCACAGTGATTTTCACAGCAATCTGGAAAGGCCTGCTGACCACTCGGTGAAATTAGTCAGGACGGCAGATCGAAGCCAAACTACAAGCTGCCTTGCAGAGAAATTTTTCAGACTAAAACTTTGTTTAAACATCTTTTTTCCATGGGACATAACAGACTAGAGGCTGTTCTAAAGCATGTCATCTCCTTAACTTGCCAGCACTGCAGATTTTTAATAACCCCTGAAACTGAACTGGACTTCTTAATTGGACTTAGGTTTAGCCATGGTAAGCATGAGGAAGACACATTGCGACGGTCTGAAGTAATTATTGATATCTGCCTGTAGGCAACTCAGCTCACCGAGCGCCCAACCTGTGTGAAGAAAGATTACTCCAACTTCATGGCGTCCCTGAATCTGCGCAACCGTTATGCGGGCGAGGTACTTCTCCTGTCCCTTCAAAGAGTCCTCTTGTTCTGATGCCAGTCAGCTCCTTCCCGGTGCAAAGTGAACGAGGGGTCTGGTGAATGTGGAACTCACTCATTTTAGGGGGATTTGAAGGTGTGTGGGGCCCTGGGACCATCAGCACAGTCTGGAGCGTTTATGACAGTTACCACACCAGCTACACTGAAGCATTCTGGTTTTCTGGCTTTTTTTTTTTTTTTTAATGGTAGCAAACATTCAAATTGCCATGAGTTATCGGGACAGTTGGTGAGGTATATGTACTATTATTCCACGTCAAGTCTTGTAAAAAAGTTCTTGGGGGGAGGAATGATGTATGGCTTTTAAAATCTGAGGCTGATTGTTTTATTTGAGTCACTGATTGATTCTGAAGGAACTTTATTCAGCCCATTTTTCATGCAGCCCTACATGGGTCAGACCCTGGGCTCGGTGCTAGAAGATAAAGATGGCAAGACCAGGTCCTTGCCCTCGACAACCATCTAGAATGGTGGGCATGCCCACACGCATGAAGTTGTGAGCAATGTTAGATTGTTGGCCCTAGCCCGTTGCTCTCTGCATGCATAGGCTCTCGTTCAGGACAGCGAAGCACCCGCCAGTCCTGCCTCAAACACAGTCTGGTGGTTCTGGGCAGCGTAGTGACCAGCCAGGGTTAGGGAGAGCAGTTAGGTGGCTGCAGGGCTTCGCCCGTGTGCATGGATTACATGCGCCTCTGCTGACGCACATGCTTCTTGCAGGTGTATGGAATGATTCGTTTCTCCGACACCACAGGCCAGATATCTGACCTGAACAAAATGATGGTCCAGGAGCTGAACACAGCGTTAGACTTGGGTGATCCTCAGCACTACACGCAGGCCATGTTCAAGCTGACGGCGATGCTCATCAGCAGCAAAGGTAAGGGGCCGGCACCGGGACCTCTGGGCTCTGTGTCAGCGCGTGTGCCTTCGTCATCCTTCACGAGCTGGAGCCCCCAAGTAGAGACCTCTATGGCCTCTCTGGTGGAAGTAAATCAAAGGCCACCATTGGCCTGGCTGACGCTGACTCTTAATGACCCGGGGAGGCTGTGGGTTCAGCCTGTATTCGAGGCCTCTGAACAGTGTGTGTTTGGTTTCAGATTGTGACCCACAGCTCCTCCATCACCTGTGTTGGGGTCCCCTCCGGATGTTCAACGAGCATGGCATGGAGTCCGCCCTGGCCTGCTGGGAGTGGCTGCTGGCCGGCAAGAACGGAGTGGAAGTGCCGGTAGGACACGGGTGGTCTGCTCTTGAGGGTGGGGCAGGGAGAGACGGGGCGAGCTTGTCCTGGCTCCTGAGCTGGCCATCTTGGAGACTGCAGGCGAGCCCCTCACTTCTGGGCCCTCAGTCTCCTTACGAGTACGATTATTATATTAATGCCAGACCACAGGCCTGTCATGGTGATCAGAGAGAATATATGTTAAAAGTATCCCAGTGGTGCCCAGAAGCTGTTATTTTTCCCAAGCTCAGTAGGGGGAGCCATTTCTCTGCGATTGGAACACCTGTCAACATGCAGTGTGATTGGGAACCGTTGTTTGTCCACAAGGACACTTCTCTTGACCTGCTCACTTTGGGAGGAGCAGCCTTCCTTGTGTCCCTTTTTCTGAAGTTGCTACTGGAGTGGGCCCACAGGGAAGGGCCTATATGCCCTTTCAGCCGACTGGATGAACACCTAAGTAGAGTTAGTTTTCAAAGATCCCATTAATTTTCATGGTAACAGGGAATTTGATGTGTTTCTTTCTGTTTTTTAAGATCAGTTAGGGAGGTCAAAAGAGGGGTTTTGTTTTTCTTGTCCCCTGAGGGAAATTGGAATATTTCCAAAGGTGGAATTAGAATGTTCCAGAAAGGTGGTGATGGCAATAAGCATAATACTTCACATTTGCCTGGTATTTTATAACTGTATGGAGTTGGTCTCGGGCACACCATTCAGAGTTTGAGAAAATGTTTTGGTCCACTTGGCTTCTGTGGGAAATTACTAGTCAGGGAGAGGCACTTGCTCCTGCCTCTCGTAAGAAGTCAGCTGGGGCGCTGGCCTCACCAGGGTCTCCCGGACCCTTTCTATATGGAACTAAGGTGGGCACTGGGTTCTCAGCCTGGCCAGCTCTGCTATCATCAGAGAGTGTGCAGGAGGAACTGTGGGGGTCACTACAGCCTGCAGGGCTCTGACTGCAGAGCAGTGCTCCTCTTCTGTGTATTGCGAATAATAAGGGCACTGACGACATAGATTATTGTGAAGATTAAATGACTTAATTCACCTCTGGGGCCAGGAACAGTGCCCAGCACATCGTGAGCTGTCAGTAAATTCTGACTGCTGCTGTGGTGGCGGCTAATGTTATTGCCAGGCAGGGGATTCTTCAGTGACAGCTGTATACCATTGCTGTCCCATACACCCGTTTTCTCCCTGTCATCCTTTATGTTTTGTTTTTATTTACTGTTCCATGTGCTATACACCTTATAATATTGGGGGGTTTTTCATAAAAATCAAAAGCCTTTCAAAAAAATTAAGAAAAGGATTTTTTTAAAGCCTTATATATTTATTCAAATATTTTCCATTTCTCACACTCTCCAAGTCTTCTGTAGACCCAAATTTGTAATTGTTCTCTTCAACACAAAGAACTCCCTTTGGCATTTCCTGTAGTGCAGATCTGGTGGAAGTCAATTTATCTCAGCTGAGGTTCACCTTCATTTTTTTAAGCATCTGGATATTTTTCCTGGATCTAGGATCCTAGATGACAGTTTTGTTTTGTTTTGTTTTGTTTTTTGTTTTGTTTTGTTTTGTTGCTTTTAGTATGTTAAGCACATTTTCTGCTGTCTGTTGGCTTGCATTGTTTCTGGGGAGAAGTCAGCAGTTATTTTCCTTGTTACTCAGTATGTGCTATTGGTTATTGTTGCTTTTTTTTTTCATTTTGGCTAATTTTAGGCTGTTTCCCTTTATTTTTGATTTGTATTGGTTTGACTATGACGGACCTACGTGTGGTTTTCTATGTGTTTATCTTGTTGGAATTCATTGAGCTTCTTAAATTTAGAAATTTAGGATTTTTTATCAAACTTGGAAAATTATAGGCCAACATTTCTTTAAATATATTTTTTTTACCCCATTTCCTCTTCTCATTTTGGGATCCCAGTTACACATATGTTGGTGACTTGATGTTGTCCCAGAGATTGTTAGTATTCTCTATTTTTTTCCTCTCTGTTTCATTTCAGTTCATTTTAATTGGCCTATCTTCCATTTCACTGGTATTTTCTTCTGCCTTATTCATTCTGTTGTTAAACCGTCTTACACATGTTTTATTTCAGATATCATAATTCTAAAATCTAGGATTTCTATTCTTTCATATAGCTTATATATGAAAGAATATATATGAAAGAATTATGTATGGAAGAATATATTTCATATAGTTTATATTTCTCTGCCTTCACCTGTTCTTTACATCTTTACCTATACACCTTTGAACATATTTATAAGCATTATTTTTAAGTCTTTGTCTGGTCTGCTTGTTCTAGTATCAGGGTCATCTGTGGGTTGGTTTCTGTTGATGTTTTTCCTTTAATGTTTTAAAGTTTCTGATTATGTACTAGACGTTGTTCATAGAAAAGCAGAGGAGACTGAGGAGCAATGCTGATTTATTTTCCCAGAGAACAGAGGTCTTTTCTTACGTCGGGTGGATAACATGAAGATCACTGCCCCCAAAGGGCTGCACTTGGCCAGAAGCATGGGTTCTTCCTGCTTTTCACCCCACCTTCACTTCCATTTTTCTTTTCTCAGAAAAATTAGGAAGAGCCGTCATGGAAGGATTTTTATGCCAAGCACATGGCTATTTCTTTTGGGGTCTTTCAGATTCCAGTCTTTGCCCCCGGCCATGACCAATAGCTCTGCTGGCTTCGGGGCACTCAGCCTTTGGCAGCCCTCATTCACCCACTTGTACCCAGGCCCAGCACTGGCCCATGAGCAGCTGGGGTTCGCTGCTTCCCAGGGAAATCTGCTCTCTCTGGAAATCAGTTCCTCGTGGCTTTCCTCATCTACCACTCCTCAGTAGTCTGGCAAATGTGTGCGGGATTTTTATGTTATTCAGATCTTTCTTACTGTTAGTTCAGGATTGAAAGTTGTCTATTTCCTCTCATTCTCTGTCTCTGCGAGGCCCAGCAACACCCTAGGAGGCTTTTCTATTTTATTTCTGTCTCTTCTGTATTGTTGGATTCTGGTTTTTAATTTTTTCTATTATAAGAACAATATGCTCGTTATGGAAAAGTTGGAAGATATGGGTCTAATGAGATAATAAAAATCACCTATCACCCCAACTTCCAAGGCAATTGTTGATGGTGTCTTGATATTTTTACATTCATGGGATGATAAAAAGCGAGCTTTTTGATCTAATTTCAGTAGATCAGAGAAGACTCTTCTCTTGAGGGTCTAGGTCCTTTATTCTACTAAGGTGGAAAAGAACTCTGATCCCTTGGCATGGTGCTCTAATTCGTGACTAAGAACAAATGAATTAGGCCCACACTGACCTCTGCCTATCTCCCAATCTCTGTAAATGCCAACGTAATCCTTTCCTCTGCTCAGACAAAATCCTTTCAGCCATTTATGACTCCCCTTTACACGCTGCTCACAAGTGATCCTCAGCACATCCTGTCAGATTTACCTTTTACCTTAAAGTATATCCAGAAGGTGACCACTTCCCCTATCTCAACTGCTACACCCTGGTCCTAGCCTCCTTCCCCTCTCTCCTGGACTAGGGAGGCAGCCCCTGGCCTCCCTAGGCTCCCTGGGCTCCCCGGAGCCCTCTTCACCTTCTCTATACACAGTTAGAGCGAACCAGTAAAACGTGGGTTGAATCAGGTCCCTCTTTTGCTCAGACCTGTCAGTGCCACCCTGTAGAAAGCAGATTTGTTTCTATGACCTGCCAGGCGTTTCTGCTCCCTCGACTCCATTCTCTGTTCCCCTCATTTGCCTCACCATGGCACTCTGGGGTCTCTGCTGCCTCTGCCCCCAGATGTGCTCCTGCTTTAGGCTGCGAGTACTGTTTCCTCTGTCGGATGTGCTCTTCTCAAATAGCCTCACACCTTCCTCCTGCATTTCCTCCAGGGCTTATCTTAGCTGTCCCCTATCCATCCCATCTAGAATGGCACAGAAACACACCCCTTCACTCTTCCAAGCCCTTTCCTGGCTGTTCTCCCCTTAACAGAGATCAGTGTTCAGGGTCTTTAGCTTCTCTTGTTGCCTGTGGCCCCACTGAAGACTGGGTCAATGTGTTTGTCTTGTTCCCACTCTGTTCCCAGAGCCTAGAAGGCCCTGGCCCCGACACAGTGAGCAGGATGTACTTGCCAAACAAATGAGTGGGCATGTGGCCTCAGCTGCAGTTTCTTCATCTACCGCAGCCCTTACCTACGGCTGCAGTAAACAGAAACTGGGCGCAGTGCCTTGACCACAGGGCTTCATCCTCCTTATTTGCAGGCAGCTTCATGTCGCAGACCCCTTGTCTGTGACTCTGCCACCTTTAGTGTGTGGACTTTGTCCTTATCCTCAGGGCCTCCAGACGGCTACAATGCCACCAGGCAGGAAGGAGGGCAGAGGGCCAAGGCAGACACCACCTGCCCTGCCCTTCTTCCCCAGGGCTTCACCCAGTTGATGCCCACCTGCTCATTAATGAGAACCTTTGGCCCCCCCAACTAACAGAGGTCTGGGTGAGGGTGATTGTGACCGGCCACTTGGCCACCCACACAAAACCATAAGGAAGAAGGAGAGGATGGATACCGGGCAGGGAGTCGGGGCATCTACCCCAGGCACCAAGCCTCAGTTGTCATCTCTCTGCAGGGAGATCTGGATGTCCTTGAAGGAGCTGCCTAGTGGCGTCAGGCCAACAGGGGAGGCTGCTGCCCTGCAGAGCCCTTTGCCCAGCCCGGTGGCAGTTGTAGACTCCACTCGCCTCCCACTTATTCCTCGGCCTGGTTAGAGCCTTGAAGGCAGCATGCAGGGTCCGTGAGGGGTTCTGAGAAAAGGATGGGGTTCTGGAGCCAGAATCCCGTCTGGGCTGACATCCCAGCACAAAGCCTGACATCATGAAGCAGGACACACAGAATATGGCCTGGCTATGGTTCAAGAATGGGCTTATTGGTAAAAACGGCTATGGATGGGCTCATGGGTGATCTTTATTTTTTTTCTTCATACTTTATTCAGTGTTGTAAACTTTGTTCAGTGAGCATCTGTTCCTTTTATAATTAAAAATAATTAGTAGGCACCTTTCTGTGCTTTACGAGGAGCTAACAGTCATTATGTACTTACAGTTTATGCGGGAGATGGCAGGGGCCTGGCAGATGACAGTGGAACAAAAGTTTGGCCTTTTTTCTGCGGAGATAAAGGAAGCAGACCCACTGGCAGCATCGGAAGCCAGTCAGCCCAAACCCTGTGCTCCCGAAGTGACCCCTCACTACATCTGGATTGACGTATGTGCTCCCCCAGACTCAGCTGTGCTCCACCCACTCTAGCTGGGGGTGCCTGTGGCTCAGTGAACACAGGGCTCCAGGGTCCAGATTGTCTCACCTGGGGAGGGATTGGCTGTTCCATCCTTCTGCCCAGAGCCCTTCCTCAGCTGGCCACACTGGCTCTGAGGAGGGCTGGCCAGGCCCCAACATGGCAGCGTGTTCTCCTCCCCACTCAGTTCCTGGTGCAGCGGTTCGAAATCGCCAAGTACTGCAGCTCTGACCAAGTAGAGATCTTCTCCAGCCTGCTGCAGCGCTCAATGTCCCTGAACATTGGCGGGGCCAAGGGAAGCATGAACCGGCACGTGGCAGCCATCGGGCCCCGCTTCAAGTGAGAGGCTCTCCTCCTGTGGTGCGGCTGGGGTTGGGGTTGAGTTGCTGGTGCTGTGGGCCCTCTCCACGGGGTTTTCCCACAGTTGGTCATTTGTTTAGCAGGAACTGACCAAGCCCCCAGTATGTGCAGGGCTCCTGGGAGGGTGATCTGGACACAAATGACCTCACCCATTGCGCCCTTCAGGGCTGGGGAAGTTGGGCATCGTGCTGTCCACAGCAGGAGAGTGTGCAGGAAGCTAGCTCACAAACCTGGGGCACCCATATGTTGGGCAGCCTTCTTAAATTGGTTAGGGGTGGGTGGCAGCAAAATGGTGTCACCATTCTGGTGACATAGTGGTAAGTGAAAAACAGTAGGTGGTGTGACAAACTTAGGCTGGAGTGCCAGAAGTAACTTTGGGCATGTCACTTTACTCCTTTGATCATGCTGAATACACGCAAAGTCGTGTACAAAACACCAAACACACGGGGCGGGGTACATAATCCCCTTTGGGATGTGTGGCCTGGTGGGCGTGCCTCAAGCCAGGTGCTCTGGACACAGAGGAGGGGCCAGCCTGACGTGGGGAGGGCTCTGAGCTGGACCTGCAGGTGCCTGGGTGGTCAAATGGAGGAAGGGTGCAGAACCCCCCACTGGGGTGTCCCACTTCTCCTGCCTATACCCCGTCCTGCTACCCACCAGTGACGGCAGCTTTGGCTACCCCTCCCCTGCGCTCTAGACCCATGTTCCTGCAGCCCACTGGGCATCTTCCCACCCCAGGACTGTGCTTCTCAAACCACTGTGGGAAAGGGCTAGTGCGCTCTTTCTCTAATTTTTAATTAGTCACAGACCTATACCTTTATAAAATGTATTGAGAATTAATTACTAGAAAAGGACCCATACGGACCATCATAGCAATGTGAACTTGCTACAGAAAAGACTAGATGCTCCCGCTTCTTCCTGGTCTTAACTCATCACAGACGAGCACCTAATAGAAACCAGGTGCTTGGTAAATTTTTTTTTTTTAACTTGGATTAAATGTTCTACCTTCATAGCACCTCCAGGTGACTGAACCCCTCAGGCAGTAGCTTGCAGATAGTTTTTATACTGAAACATCTGGCCGCGGCAGATTAACACCCATTGTTCATTTTTCCCCAACAAAAGTGAAGGTGTAAGGAAACCCTTTCCCGAGGCATTTTGGGTACAGTAAACCTGTGAACGGTGATCTCCTGGCTGATGCCTCAGTCTTGGCACCCTAGAGCTCTGTCATCCGGAGTTGTGCCCAAGGGCCCAGTGGTTTCAGGAGGCACAGGGATCCCTCACAGGGTTGTCCCAAGCCATGGGGCTGACTCATCCTGGCTTTCTCGTAGACTGCTGACCCTGGGGCTGTCCCTCCTGCACGCTGACGTGGTTTCTAATGCAACCATCCGCAATGTGCTCCGTGAGAAGATCTATTCGACCGCGTTTGACTACTTCAGGTACTCCCCACGCTGTGCCATGCGCGGCATCCAGGGACAGCCCAGCACCAGGCAGTATCCCTGCTTGTCCCAGACCCCCGGAAGTCACTCACAGGAGTAAACGGTTTGCCTGGTTTATGCCACCCACCTCATTCAGCAACCCTGATGCCCCTGGATTTGAATGTCCTCAGCCCTGTGCTGTGTTTTCGTGTATGTGCTTAGCTAGCCTCCCTACGAGATGAACAGCAATTCAATTCAATTGAGTTAAGAGATTAAGTGCATCCATTTAGCTTTCCAATTAATATGAATGGTTATTGCACGAGGAATTCAAATACATGCCTCCTGGGACTTGGCAAGTGTAGGTGGGGTGGTGTGTGGAGAAAGCTGCAGCTGCACGATCTGCTGCAAGCACGCCATTCAGCCAAGCACTGGAGACGTTACTGAGATTAGTGGTGGAGGGGGTCACGAGAGGGCTCTAAACTCATTTACTGTGTGGATTAATGAGATAGTTGCTGATGATGAGTTCTGCGCTCACCTCTTATTAAGAGATCACTGGTGTTGCCCTCAGTGCTTTATAATATGCTGCCTTCAAGTCCCCAACTCCAGGCACTCACCTCTTGTCCTCTCGTGGTTGTTTAAAGTTGTCCCCCGAAGTTCCCTACTCAAGGAGAAAAGAGACTGCGTGAAGACATAAGCATAATGATTAAATTTTGGACTGCCATGTTCTCAGATAAGAAGTACCTGACCGCCAACCAGCTTGTTCCCCCAGGTAATGGTGGTTGGGAGCAGTGCAGTTGCTCCCAGCGGTGCAGTCAAGGCATGGGGCGGGGAGTGGTGTGGGCATAGGTGTGCGTGGTCAGGGCTGAAGGAGCCGGCTCCGAAGAGCAGTTAGGGCCCAGCCGGGCCCTGGCCTTGGCCGTGCTCTGCAGTCACCAGAGGCCCAATGCCGGCCCCGCCCCCACCTCTGCAGCCCCAGCTGAAGAGCATGAGTGAGCCCATGAGGCTCTGAGCAGATGCCACTCAGTGTAACTTCTTCTAGGCCGGCTCGGTTCACAAGCACCCACTGCGTATCTGACAGGCCATACCGGTAGGAGACAATCAAATCGACAGACGATTTAAACAGGGAGGGATGGTGGGCGCACCCCTCCAGGACAGGCACTTGGCCCACTGGAGTTGGGGAGCCAGGGATAGTTTTCTGGAAGAGGTGACATGTGAGCTGAGTCTCTGAGGGTGAATAGGAGCTAGCCAGGGGGGGCGGGGGGCAGGGGGAGGGAAGGAAAAGGGCTGAAGTGTAGTCAAGCAGCTAAGCTCCAAAAGGAAACCATGTTCTTGTTTCTCTAAACGTGGAGCTGATTACACACTACAAATTAGAGATGAGGAGCCGGGTTTCTGCAGCCAAACCTCCACCTGACAACCTGACTGCCAGAAAAAGGAACAAAAAATGAAAAAGAAGCCATAGTGATTTTCTAAGTTAGCTTCCTGACTCCACTTAGGACAGGGCCCTTAGAAACAGCCCTTATCATCTGCCCCCATGGGTCCTCAAGTTCTTACTGATTAAAGGACAACAGAATCCTGGAGATCAGATAACTGCCGTCATTTATCAAGATGACTACTATATTTGTTTATTTTATAGGCTAGGAGGACTATAATAAATTTTAGTAAGCTTTCCATCTAGAATGGTTACATAAAGAACTCGGCTGTCTGGGTTAGTTCTGCAAAGCCATCATCCCCCTTCCTGTTACTCCACTGATTGCCTCATCTCTGGTGAAAATCCAGGTGCCTCATTCTAGAAGCAACAATGTGTTTGCCCACAGATAACCAAGACACCCGGAGCAATCTGGATATAGCAGTCGGCTCTCGCCAACAGGCCACGCAAGGCTGGATCAACACATACCCGCTGTCCAGCGGCATGTCGACCATCTCCAAGAAGTCAGGTCGGTTGAAGGTTTGCTGACAGGTCCCTCAGGTCTGAGTCACATCTTGGAGGCTCAGACAGCGGACACAGTGCTGAAAGACAGCTTCCCCTGGGTTCTCGAAACGAAGGGCAAGCTGATGACCTCCAAGGAACACGTGTGTGGCTCCTCTTTCCTCCCCAGGCATGTCCAAGAAAACCAACCGGGGCTCCCAGCTGCACAAGTACTACATGAAGCGCAGAACACTGCTGCTCTCCCTCCTGGTGAGGCACTGCCCGCCACTCACCCGCTGCCCGTCATGCTCCCACAGCCCCGGGGAGGGCACGTGGGTACATGCAGAAGGCCTCTGAGCATTTGTCTCATCTCGTCAGGCCACCGAGATTGAGCGTCTCCTCACCTGGTACAACCCGCTGTCGGCCCCAGAGCTGGAGCTGGACCAGGCTGGGGAGAACAGCGTGGCCAACTGGAGGTCCAAGTACGTCAGTCTGAGTGAGAAGCAGTGGAAAGATAACGTGAACCTCGCCTGGAGCATCTCTCCTCACCTGGCCGTGCAGCTGCCAGCCAGGTGGGCCTGACAGGGGCCTTGCCAGAGGTCCAGTGTAAGGGGGCTTCTTACACTGTCGCTGTCAGGGACAGTCAGGAAAGTGATCTTAGCAGGTTGGTCCTCTGCCCTGGACATTCAGCCAGTCTTACTGGGCGGTGGTCACACAGTATAGACTCCTGCCGGGGGTACCCCAGCACCCTGGAGCCCAAGAAGGTCACATCAGCACATTTAGGGCCCCAGTCTTATTCAAGGAAGAAAGAAAGTATATGGAGGCTGCCACTCCAGGGAGGCAGCCTGGGGAGGGTTTGTGTTTGTTTCTAGATACCGTCTTTCGGTGGCAGGCTACTTGGAGAAGGCAGCCAGCAGCTGAGTGTACTGTCAGCTCTCCCGTGGAAGCCCGTACAGGGACGGAACTCTTAGATCAATGGTGTCTGAGAAGAACTTCTCGGACCCTTGTGTTCAGTCCCACAAGGGATCATATTCACCCTGTGTGAATGTGTGCAGGGGCGGACCTTTCTTCCCCACAAGCCTACAATGGCCTGCTGACGGCTTCCTCCTTCTGGTTCTGCTTTAGTCCCCTGGCTCAGCCTGACAGTGTTTATGGAAAGTCTACCTTGTGTTAGCCTGGGAGGTAACACCTGAAGACTTACACCCGCCCTCCTACCTGCTAAGTTGCCGTCTGGCCCCCGAGCTGCCACTCCGTGGATGGGCCACTTTGGGGGCCAGAGCAAGGGGGTGTTCTGAAGGCAAGGACTGTAAAGGGAAGCATCCTTTGATTGGTAAAGCAGGATAATTCCTGTTCAAGATAGTTCTGGCATTTTGTCATAGCCAGTCATGATGCTGTGCGTTATCAGCACCAGGGTTTGGAGTTCCCAGTGTATCAATAGTGCAGCACGTTTGTTTAGACACTACTTGACATTGATCTGTATCCCTCCAGTTCAGGGCTCCCTCGGGCTCCCCCTCTGCCAGTGAGGCCGCCCCACCCATACCCTCTCTCTGGCTGTAGGTTTAAGAACACAGAAGCCATTGGCAATGAAGTGACCCGTCTGGTTCGGTTGGACCCAGGAGCCGTTAGTGACATCCCAGAAGCTATCAAGGTAGCATAGTGCATGCTGGGGCCTGGGTTCAAAATGCACAAAAATAGAACGGACTCCAGAAATGCCTGGAAACTATAAATGTGACAAAAACCTGGTGATCTCAATGGTATAATGATTTTTCTAATTTCCTGTGTTTTCTACTCCTTGTATGAAGCATTTATTGTTTACAACAGAAAAACATTGAATGTGTTTCACGCTAGTTGAAATTATGCTATTTTACATAACTGTCAGAAGCCTTTTCCCATGTTGTTTTAAATACTTTATACCCATCCCTTTTGGGGGCCGTCCTTGTGATGTGGGATGGGGCCGGGTGTTTCCAGAGAGGCCCTGGGGACGGCCTGAGACAGACCATCTCCGTGCTTCCTTCCTAGTTCCTAGTCACCTGGCACACCATTGACGCCGATGCACCTGAGCTCAGCCACGTGCTGTGCTGGGCACCTGCAGACCCACCCACGGGCCTCTCCTACTTCTCTAGCATGTACCCGCCGCATCCCCTCACAGCACAGTACGGGGTGAAGGTCCTGCGGTCCTTCCCACCGGTAAGTCCCATTCTGCCGGAGTTGGTCTCAGAGGGACTACCCAGCAGTGTTTAGATGGAAAGATGAAAGACAGGCTTGATCTCAAACCTGGATATAGGCCTGATTAAACCTTGGTCCATCTTAGCACATGTCTTCATTCCCCATTTCTGGCCAGAGAGTCAAAGAAGACAGGTTGGGTTCTAATTCAGATATGTTTACTAGTTGTATTTCTTTTTAACTTTAAGTGTCTGAGTTAAACAAAGGAATTTATTTGAGTTTGGTTCCAGTTGTGGCCATGCATGCTCATCACCCAGCAACCCCATGTGACAGGCACAGTGACAGGTTCAATAGAGTATTCCAGAGTCTGAATTACTGCGGCCCCAATGCACAGGTCTGCTATAACCTCAGCCATTGTCCCCCAGTAGTGAATACAGGTGGGCCCTTCCCTCCCTCCCTGTAGGCATGGGAGCCTTGTTCCTTTTGCTTTTTGTTCCTTTTGCTCTTTCTCACTAATCATATGGCCATTTGGCCATTTTTCTCGCCGTCCTCTGGGCTCTCCCAGGCTCTCAGTCCTCCTGTGGTCTGCAACAAGGACAGTGTCCTACAGGCTGAGTGACAGCACGGCCGGTTCCATGTTGGGGGGAGGGCAGGGATGGGAACCTGGGGCAGCCATCTAGGTTGACTGGTTCACCTTTCCTAGGGGTAAGGAATTGTCCTCCCTCTCTGGGGTCGTGATCACTTCTCCTCATGTTTTGTAGGATGCCATCCTCTTCTACATCCCCCAGATTGTGCAAGCCCTCAGGTATGACAAGGTAAGGCCGTACCTATACGTGCTGTCCTTCTGTCAGTCAGAGCTGTGTGCGCACTGGGGCGGGGCCGTTAGCACCAAGGAGGCACTGCCCTGCCCTCACACCCAGCCTGGTGAGCAGGCATGTGCCCCGCCTGTCTCGGGGCTCACAGGCTGTGCCAGGCCTCGGGATCAGGACCACCAGCCTGTGACCCTGGTCCCCGAGCTCCTTTCACACACCCCTGCCATGGTGGTCACCAGTGTCCATACCGGGAAGCCCTTACTCAGCCCCACCCACACTGAGGCCCAGTCTCGCTCTGCAGAGTGAGCAAGCTCTGGAATTGTTCCCAGCCACTTGCTCAGGTTGGGCAGCCCGGCCTGGGTTACCCACTCATTGGATGGGGGTCTTGGCAAGTCCCCTAACTTCCTGAATCCAGCTCCCTGTTCTCTTCAGTGGGAAGTGGTGAGGAGGATTCGATGAGATGATGTATGTATTAGCTTGCAAGGGCTGCCTTAGCAAAGTACCACAGACCAGGGCTCTGAAACAACAGAAATGTATTTTCTCACAGTCCTGGAGGTAGAAAGTCTGAGACTGAGGTGTCAGCAGCGTTGTTTCTTCTGAGGCCTCTCTCCTTGCCTTGTAGAAGGCCGACTTCTCCCTGTGTCCCCACATGGTCGTCCCTCTGTGTGTCTCTTCTCATAAGGACACCAGTCAGATGAGATCAGTGCCCATCCTAATGGCCTCATTTTAACTTAGTCACCGTTTTAAAAGCCCATTTCCAAAGATAGTCAGATTCTGGGCACTGGGGGGTAGGACTTCAACATATGGATTTCGGGGGGGATACAGTTCAGCCCACAGTAGCGTACATGTATGTAAGGTGCCTAGCATGGGGCCTGGTGCAGAAAACACCTGTGGGGGGTGACCACAGCCCAGAGCCCACGTTGTCTGTGCCTGAGGGCAGTGCTACCTGTCACGCATGTGTCCGAGTGCAACAGCAGCAACTGCCTCTTCCCCTACCCTGCCGACCTGCTCCCCACTGCGCTGTGCCAGCCTCATTCCCCACTTGATCCTGGCTGAGCCCTGCTGTGCCAGCGCACCTGTGGGCTGCCTCCCGCCACTCCAGTTTCCATAGTGGCTATTAGCACTGTGCCTGGGTGTCCGGGGGCTGGCTTCTTCCCCATGGATCGGCAAGATGCTTCATCTCGGCCCATAGAGCACTGTGCTTCTAGAATCACAGCCAACCTCTCTCTTGATTGACTGGGTCTTGCCCTAGCTAGGTGGCTGCCAAAAGCCTTCCAGCTCTGAGCAGGTGATTCTGATACCGTGTAGGGCCACGTTCACCAAGCCAGGGCCTTTACACTGATCCCAGCACTGGGTACTGTTGTGATGAACCTTTTCTCCAGGTTGTGTCTCCTTGTCCCTCTCTCCCCTCCAGTATGTTTATATTGGTGGAGCCGAAAGGCCTAATCCAGAGAAGGGGGCAAGAATGGGCACCAAGGGTTTCCGCCTGAATGCTGGGTGGTGGCCACCAGAGAACACTGTGCCCCCAGGTGGGCGGTGTGCACATGCTTGGTAGGGCAGGACCGAGTGGGCTGCAGATAGCCTGTAGCAGCCTTTCCAGTAGGTAGATGCAGGTGGGCTTGGGTTTGTTTTATTGGCTGTTATTTTACATAAGCTGCTTTTTAAAAAATTCCTGATTTTTTTCTTTATTCCTTTTTTTCTGGTTCTCAAAATAATGACTTAATTCCTTAGCGTTATTCAAAGATAACCTATTAATCAATAAAAAATAAAATAAAATGCAAAAAAAAAAAAGATAACCTATTAAGTTTTTCTCTTTTTTTCTCCCAAATATCATTATAAATTCATGGGTTTTGACATGTTTGATGTGCACCAGTCCACTATAGTTATTTTTAAGGTCCATCTTCCTGACAACTGGGAGCTCCTGATGGTCTACTACTAGTCTTTCATCTTTATTTAGTCTTTGAGAGCCTCTTTGCTTTCCAGAATGACAGGAAAGTCTAGGCTCGTGTTCTTTCCCTGCCTCAGACCTGGAATCATCAATTTCCCAAGGAACTCAGGTTCACTTTATGAGAAATAGAATTGCGACACTGTAACCTGAATACTAAGCATACTCATGGCCATTGGGTTGTCTTTGTTTCTAGGCTTTTCCAGTAGATAGAGCTTTTTTATTAAACAAAACAAAACAAAGGAAAATTACATCATGAGGTTATACTGATATTTCCAATTCAAATGTAGGATTACAGAGATTTTTTATTTGATTTTATGTTTGAATCTCTTTTTTTTGACTCTTTTTCTTTTTGTTAATGTTTATTGGGGAACAGTGTGTTTCTCCAGGGCCCATCAGCTCCATGTAGTTGTCCTTCATTCTAGTTGTGGAGGGCACAGCTCAGCTCCAAGTCCAGTCGCCATTTTCAATCTTTAGTTGCAGGAGGTGCAGGAGGTGCAGCCCACCATCCCATGTGGGAATTGAACCGGCAACCTTGTTGTTGGAGCCCATGCTCTAACCAACTGAGCCATCCGGCCGCCCCTCCAGAAGCTCAGCAGCAGCTCGTTGTCTTCAATCTAGTTGTGGAGGGCGCAGCTCACTGGCCCATGTGGGACTCGAACCAGCAACCCTGTTGTTGAGAGCTCGTGCTCTAACCAACTGAGCCATCCGGCTGCCCTGTTTGAATCTTTTAACACTAAACACATGGGTTGCTAACAACATTAACATACTACCTTTTTGCTTTATCCTGCTATGTATTTAATAGTTTCAAAATAACAGTACTGATATTATTACTCACAATACAATTATTGAAAACTGGGTCAGATTTTTTCCCCTTTTTTGTTCTGGTGTATTTTCCATTAGGGACATACAGTCAGATTACTCTATTTTTTCCCCTTTTTTGTTCTGGTGTATTTTCCATTAGGGACATACAGTCAGATTACTCTATTTTAAAGTCACATGAAATGATTTTTTTCTCTGGGTGATTACACCAACTCAGGACGCAGCTAGCTTCATTCATTTTTTATTTTTCTTGCTCTCCATTTTTAGGGATTTCTTTTTTAAGTCTAAGCTTAAGGGGTTACAAATGTATATATATATTTGCTTATATTTTTTATATTTTTTTAAAAAAAGAAGAAACCAAAAGTAATAAAAATGGCCAGAGAGGGAACAAACAGGTTGGAAGTGACCGTGCTTAGTAAATTTTGATTTTGGAACAATGTCACTATGCATAATTGTGTGGCAAACAGGCTCCTTCCTCGTACTTGACAACAGCAGAAATTGGTGAGAAAGTCATGCTTCTCAGAATTCAGGGGCAGGGAAGGAACAGAGGAAACAAAAGCTGACTTGTGTCTTATTGCAGACCCCACCACTCGGGGCCCCATCCAGCCCACTGGGCAGCCAGCCAGAACTTGGCCTGGCCCCTGGGCTGGACTCCCCACAGACCCAGGAGAGCTTGCTCTGCTCACATGGCCGGAAACCACTCGGCCTCACTTCTCACCAGGTCTGCAAGCCCTGGAAGTCAGCTCCTGCTCTGGGTTAGAAAGTCTGTTTTGGGAGAGAGGGGCTCCCAGCTTGGGCTGATGGTGACCTTACTCTCCTACAGATGGGCTATGTGCGCGAGTATATTCTATGGGCAGCAGCCAAATCCCAGCTGCTGGCACACCAGTTTATCTGGAACATGAAAACGAATATCTATCTAGATGAAGAGGGCCACCAGAAAGACCGTGAGTATTTTTCACCTTCCCTCCAGTCTCACCCCCCATCTTGAACACCTTCCGCATCTGCCCAGAGCCTTCCTCAGCCTCCAGGACCTGTGCTGCCCCAGCCGTAGTTCTTTGGTGGAAATACTTCACCTTTAACACACAGTGGGAGCAGGACCTTCCTTCACAAAGCCCCTGCTAGCCCACCCTCCAGATGCCCTGCCTGCCCATGCTCCTGCTGGACCCATCTGGCAGCTCCCCAGGCAAGTGTGAGACCCTCCTGCTCCAGCTGAGCTGCTTCTCCCAAGCAGTAGGCCCTCTGCTTGACCCACTGCCATTCTCAAACAGAGATGTCTTCATCATCCTCATATCCTTAAAAACTCCTGCGACCCTCACAGAGCTTTGGTTGCTGTGGGCTTTAGCTGTCCATGTTAACCACCATTAGTTAGAGCAGAGCCACCAGAGCAGAGCCGTGAGGCTCCAGTGACCCACTGTGTGCACAGCCTCACAGTATCGACATACTGAGGAAGGCAAGCTACCTTTAGGTGTGATCTTGGCTGTGGGGTCCACGAGAGGGTCCCAGGGATCCCTGGGTGTCTGCAGACCACACTCAGGACCGTTGGTGTAGGTGCTGGGGAATATCCAAACTGCGACAGGCAAACATGGCAGGGCTCCCCCAGGGCCTTTCTGTGGCTCAGCCCCAAGCTCCCTTCTTGGTCTCTCTGTCAGCCGACATCGGTGACCTCCTGGAGGAGTTAGTGGAGGAGATCACAGGCTCCTTGTCAGGCCCAGCCAAGGACTTCTACCAGCGGGAATTTGATTTCTTTAACAAGATCACCAACGTGTCGGCCATCATCAAGTAAGCGGCAGTCGTCCAGTCCCAGCTCATTGGGGAATGCTAACGAACAGCCGGGGATGGGAATCTCTGCTCTCTTGAAAGGATAGCAAAAGCATGGCCATGTGAATGTCAGAAAACATAGTTTCATTCCAGATATTGTCCCACAGTCTGAGGCCACTCTGCTCTCTCCAAGTTCTGAAGGAGCCTAGTAGTGGTGTTAGGAAAACCAGACTCCTTTGCGGCGCCTATCATTTCACTGATCTTGATAAGGAATACGAGGCACGAATTGCTGTGCTCCTAGGGGAATTGGGCGTTGCAGGGCCTCCAGGAGTCGCTAAAGCTCGGAAGAGACCAACTGAGAGGGCAGTCAGACGGGTAGGGGCCCTGGGCTGTCCCCCAGAAGTTCCAGAGACCAGTTTCTACAGGAGATACAGCATTTCTGTCTTGTTTCTCAGGCCCTACCCTAAAGGAGATGAGAGAAAGAAGGCTTGTCTGTCGGCTCTGTCTGAAGTGAAAGTGCAGCCTGGTGAGCAGGTGGCCTCAGGAGGCAAAGGAGACAGGCAGGGAGTGGGGACCCGGGAGTGTGGGGCGAGCGTGGAGACCAGCAGTGGGGCTGGCCCCACACACGCTTGGGCCCTTTCCTTGACTGGTTCTATTGAGCTCCCCACCCTGCCCAGCACGGACAACAGCTCAGCTTCTCAGAAGGCTTGACATCCACGCCAGGCCTCCATTTCAGTTCCCATCAGCACGTCTCCAGCTCCCCAAAGACCATGCTGCCAGGGCTTGTCCTGGAGGCACTGCGGGGCCAGCCAGGGCTCTTAGAGCAGAGGAGTAAAGATTGCATCTGTGAGAGAGGCTGGAACTGGAGGGTACAGGAGGGTGAGAGGGAAGGGAAGGGATCATGTGGTGCTGCTTCCCCTGGAAGGACAGCCCATCTGCACCCCATAACAAGGCCTTGCTTTGCTCCTCAGGAGACACAGTCCTTCCTATTTCAGGGCCCCTCTTTGAAGCCCATGCCCTGGAACTCTTTCACCTCCTCAGGGGCTCAGGGAGCCCACTCCCCCAGGGCAACTGCCAGTTCCTTGGCCAAGAATGGGTTTTATCTTGTCTTAACACGTGTGCTGAGAGTGGGGAGCTACAGTCAGTGGACTGAGTCCAAGAACTGAGAGAGTACCGGTGAGCAGAGCAGGGCGGGAAGCTCTTGCCTGGGTCCTGTGAGAGCGGGCAGCCCGTTGCCAACAATGGACGGCCAGGGGGCCCTAGGAGCAGTGTGCTTGGTCTGTAAGCTGAAGGCTCAGTGTGTCCTCTTGGAGAAGCGTGCGTCTCCTGGGGGATGGTGGCTTCTTTGTTAGATATCAGGAATGATCTGGGGGAGATCATAGAATCAGGGAGGACGGTCCCTGCATGGCCACTGAATAAGAAGTCACCAGTGCCGCAGAGGAGGACCTAGACGTCCTCTACACCACCCTGTCTGCAGTGTGGACTCTGCAAGGAAAACTCAGTGTTGCAGATGGGCTGTGTCTTTGCCGTCATCAGACTTGGGCTCCCTGTGACTTGTCCTCTGTCCCTGCACAGGCTGCTACTTGCCCAGCAACCCCGAGGCCATCGTACTGGACATCGACTACAAGTCTGGGACCCCCATGCAGAGGTGAGAGGCCACCGTCCCTTGGCCACTCCTCTGCGGGCTTCCTGTTTGCTGTATCACTTGTGCCACGTTCTTTCTGTTGTTTTTCAGTGCTGCAAAAGCTCCATATCTGGCTAAATTTAAGGTGAAACGCTGTGGAGTTAGTGAACTTGAAAAAGAAGGTCAGTGGAGAATTTCCGATGTCGTTTGGGATCTAAGTGTCTCCCCTTGCTGAGGCCAGTTTCTCTTGGCCTTTTAGTTTGTTACCAGCTCCCCATGAGGGTTGATGGCTCTCCATCCACTCTCAGTGTGACCCTTCATTTGGGGATGGCACAGGGCTCGTGGGCTGAGATCCCTGAAGGTTGGCCACCGAGTCAGTCCAGGAAGCATCTTCTCGAAACACAGTGGCCAGGACTTCTGGGGGGTGGTACTCATTTGCTCAGGCTACCGTGGAAGGGACCACAGACTGGGTGGCTTCCACAAGAGAAATTGATTCTCTCAGTTCTGGGTGCCAGAAGTGCGACCTCAGTGTGTTGGCAGGGCCCTGCTCCCTGCAAAGGCTCTAGGGAAGGGTGCTTCCTCGCCTTTTCCTGGTGTCTGCTGGCTGCCCGCAGCCCTTGGCGTTCCTTGGCGTGGAGCTGCATCACTTCCACCTCTGCCTCTGTCCTCACCTGGCCTTCTCCCTCTGTACGGTGTCCCAGTTCCCCTCCTCTGATAAGGAGCCCACCCCAATCCCTTGTAGCCTCCGTAACTTGATTCTGTGCTCAAAGGCCTCATTTCCACATACTGTCACATTCTGCAGTTTCAAGTAGGCGTAAATTTTGGGGGGATGCTGGGCAACCGAGTACAGAGGTGTAGCCCCGGTCAGTGCGGCGACATGGCTTCCGTGGCCTGAATCTGTACCCTGGCTGCTGAGTCCTCCTGGGCACCCCAGGGTGCAGACGGACACACTTCCTGCCCCCAGCTCACAGTACCCATCACCGACTCCCGGCACACGTGGGTGCTCACTTCCAATGGGAAGGGGGCTCTGTCTTCAGCTCCATTTAAGTCTAATCGTTCTCAGGAGAAGCCCCTGGGCCCTGTGACTCCACCCATTGACCCCAGGCATTTGCTGGGCCCTTGGGGGCCTCCTCAGGGCTTCACAGTAACAATTCCCAAGGTTCCCCGGCTCACCCCCACACTCTCGGAGGGCTTCTCCCTGCCCTTGGCTAACAGGCAGCCTCCACTCCCTACGCAGGTCTGCGGTGCCGTTCGGACGCTGAGGACCAGTGCGGTGCACAGGAGGCCGATGGCCAGAAGATTTCCTGGCAGGCAGCCATCTTCAAAGTGGGCGATGACTGCCGACAGGTGAGGGGCCAGGCGGGGTCCGGCTGGTGGAGGTGGGCGAGCCTCGCAGATAAACCCCACACACAGAAACACCAATCTTTGCTTCCCCCATTGGGTTCAGGTGCCACAGAGTAAATTGGGCCTTTCTTCCAAAGCCTGAGGCCTCTCCAATGCCCCCTCCTGCTGTGCACCCACTAGACACCCAGAGAAGCTGCCCTGGGGGGGGGTGCCTCTTACTCTCACACCCCCACCAGGCAGCATGGCCTCATGCTCACTCCAGCGCCTGGTTGTCCCAGGGGCCTGAGCTCAGTCCAGTGGGCAGCGAGGCCGGGCCCTCCACACACCTGCTCGCCTGCGCCTTCCTCCCTGAGCAGGCTGCCTGGGGGTTGTGTGAACAGCAGGAGGCCAGCTGCCCACCCACATCTCGGTTCCCAGGACATGCTGGCCCTGCAGATCATCGACCTCTTCAAAAACATCTTCCAGCTGGTCGGCCTAGATCTCTTCGTGTTCCCCTACCGCGTGGTGGCCACCGCGCCGGGGGTAAGTTCCATGCCGGAGCCCAGGCGGCTGCCCTCGGGCCTCCGCCGACAGCAGTCAGCCGCAGCCCGGTACTCGGCCTTCTTCCTAGTGCGGGGTGATTGAGTGCATCCCTGACTGCACGTCTCGGGACCAGCTGGGCCGCCAGACGGACTTCGGCATGTACGACTACTTCACGCGCCAGTACGGGGACGAGTCCACGCTGGCCTTCCAGCAGGTGACCAGCAGGGGGCCCCCAGACCGGGCTCGTTTGTGCTCCCCATCCCGCCCCACAGCACCCTGCTCCCCCCTCCCTGATTTGCTGAGTCCTACATTTGGAGGTAAAACTAGGGCACCTCATAACCTCCCTTGGGATTCAAAGGAACCTCCAGATGGCCTCCCCAGGAGAATGTTATTTCTTGGGTATGGGGAGAAGGGGCTACTGCCCCTACACCAGGGTCCCAGACACCAAGCCAGGAGGGCACCCAACGCCCTCATGGCCGTCGTAGTGACGGGCTGTCTCCTCACAGGCGCGCTACAACTTCATCCGCAGCATGGCCGCCTACAGCCTCCTGCTGTTCCTGCTGCAGATCAAGGACAGGCACAACGGCAACATCATGCTGGACAAGAAAGGCCACATTATCCACATCGGTCAGCTGGCCCAGCCCTCCTCTCCCTGCACCCCACAGAGGAACAGGCGTGGGGGGCCCCCAGCCAGGAAGGGTCAGGGGTCAAGTCCAGTTTTGAGGGTGCTGGAGGCGAGAGTAGCAGCCACGACCACGGGGCTCCTGGCCATGGGGTTTGGGGAGCTCTGGGGTTGGAAACTGGAGCCAAGCCCATCCAGCCAGCCTCTCTGTGCTCTGGCCTGGCTCCCAAATTCTACTTCCTCTCCTCTCTTCCTCTGCTTGCTGCTCCCCTGCCGTCCCTAAGAAAACAGCCTGTGGCCAGCTCCTGGGGTGTGCGGAGCTGGTGGCTGGGAGCCCTGGTGCAGCACCCCACATCGTGCCCTGGCATCTGATCCCATCACGTGGCTTTTTGGGGTTTTGCAGACTTTGGCTTCATGTTTGAAAGCTCCCCGGGTGGCAACCTTGGCTGGGAACCGGACATCAAGCTGACAGACGAGATGGTGATGATCATGGGAGGCAAGATGGAGGCCACGCCCTTCAAGTGGTTCATGGAGATGTGTGTCCGTGGCTACCTGGCTGTGCGGTGAGCCCTGGGGAGCAGGGAGGGCAGCCCAGCAGCAGTCCTGGGCGCCACTGACCCAGCAGGGCCAGCCCCTCAAAAGTCCCGCTCTCAGGCCTCTTTACAGATGCAGGGACTGAGGTTCAGAGAGCACGGGAGGTGCTGGAGGCCGCTTGGGTCCGCGTGTGCCCCGGCCCTGCCTTCTTGTCACCTCTGCCCACCTGTGCTAGTCCCTTCTCTGTCCTGGGCATAAGTCCAGCTACGTCCTGGGTTTGGCTTCACTTGCAAGTGCCTGGGGTTTACCCTCTCAGTGCCACATTCACCCTTCACCCAAACCTAAGCACCCGCCACCCCAGGCTGCATGCCAGAGATTCACGCCCTGGTTTTAGTGTGTCATGTGGCCACGGCCACACAGCAGTGTGTTGTGACACTTGGACTCCAACCCGGAGTCTTGTCAGAGCCTGCGTCATGCCCACTCAGTGTCCACCGCCCACCAGAGGGGCATCAGGGTGTCTGTGTGTTATTCCACAGCCCTCAGCCGGGCACAGAAACCATGGCAGAGGCCTCGGGTCGGAGGACCAGGGCGGGCCAGCTCAGTCTCCCCCCAGGCAGATGAGCAGCCCCCGCCTGCACTGCAGGGTCTGCCCTGCTGGCCATGGGAGGTGGCAGAGAGGTGGGGGCAGCTGGCACGTGAACACAGGCCGTGAGCAAGTGTCAGGCAGCAGCCGGGCTGCAGGGCTGCAGACAGGGCCAGCGGTGGCGCCGGCCTCTGTCCACCTCCCTCCCTGCCTCTCCGCAGGCCCTACATGGACGCAGTCGTCTCTCTGGTCACCCTCATGCTGGACACAGGCCTTCCCTGCTTCCGTGGCCAGACAATCAAGCTCTTGAAGTAGGTCCTGGGCAGACGTACAGGCCATTTGGGGGGCAGTGGTCCACCGAGATGGAAGCCTCTTGAGTGGGGGTAACTGTGATCCTTATCGAGGCTGAGTACTCTCCTTGGAAACCCAGAGCAGACAGAGTGCCAGGGTAAGGCGTTGCCACCAGACTGAGCTTCTGCCAGCCTCAGCTGAGGACATAACCTGGAAGCCCCTTCCTTCCTTAGGGATGTAGAGCCATCCCTGAGCTTCGGGGCCACAGCGGCTTAGCCCTCATGCCAGTCCTTCCCCAGCCATGGGGCCACTTAGCCCGGGAGGTGCTGGGGAAGGGAACAGAGCCCTCGAGGCCAGCTGGGAACAGTGTCCCCACAAAGCCAGGTCTGGTCCTCACAACACTCCCCAAGAGGGAACATTCCCAGGTCCTGACCCACTGCTAAACAAACCCCCACAAACGCGAAGGGCAAGGGCAAGAACACGTCCCTCAGGGAGGGCGGCCTGAAGGGAACAACTGGCAACAGCAGCCCTGACACGGCCTCTCCCCCAGGCATAGGTTCAACCCCAACATGACGGAGCGAGAGGCTGCGAATTTCATCATGAAGGTCATTCAGAGCTGCTTCCTCAGCAACAGGCGAGTCAGTCCCTGCTGCCCTCCCTGCTATGTCACCGACCACACCGCGGTGCTCTGGGCCCCTGTGTGCGGCCATGCCTGGCTAGGCGACAAGGAAGCCCATGTCCCGGGAGACTGCCCTGCACACCCTGAAGGGAGCTTTCTCAGGGAAACGGGGCTGGTTTAGAGGGGCTAGGACGGGCTGACAGGAACACCTGCAAGAGGCCTGAGGGCCGACTGTGTGGTCAAGGGAGCCACGTGCAAAGGGCCTCAAGGGAGGCGTGCACGACCCGGCAGGCCTGGGTGAGGAGCAGTGGCAGGAGGGGCAGGGTGGGGATGGGCCAGTTAGCTGTCGCTGTGATGGATGGCGGAGCCGTGAGAAGAGGTGGGTTTGTATTTTGAAGGGCGAGCCCCGTGCTTCCCTGACAGGCTCCCAGTTGGTGTGACAGTCAGAGATGGTATTGAGGTCTCTGGGCTGAACAACTGGGTGGATGTGATTCCAGCAGGTGGGTGAGGGGAGCCACCCACACAGGGGCCACCTACATACGTGAGGCTGGCTGAGGCCCCCGGGAGGTGTAGACTGCTGGAGTCTGAGAGGAAGACTGAGAAGTGGTCCCGGGGAGGACCTAATGAGCAGGAAAGGGCCGCATGGGTGCAGTTGGCCTATGATGATACAGCAGCAGCACCAGTGGTTTTGCTGACAAGGGAGCAGAGAAACGGGAGTGGCTTGGTTGGGTGTGGAGAACATGACATCTCTAAGTCAGCCAGGGGTTTAGAAGACAGTACAAGAAAGGTTTCTCCTGATTATTTGTTCTTTTGGTGAAATAAGACAGGCAGCTGACCACAGCCTCAGTCGTTTGGATGCCACACACCAGGGCAAGGGGCTGCAGTGGTACCGCTACAGGCACCTGCTACAGACGGACTCCTGGGTCCAGTGCCTGGGCCCCGGGACCAAGGGCAGACTTTTGGCTGAGGAAGGCAGTCCACTTGAGCCCACATTTCGGGCCCATTGAGTGTGAGGTGGCCTAAGAGTAGGCCAAGCAGGAGATGGGGGCAGAACAAGGCTCACATGGCCACTGGTGGGGGAAGGAATGTTCCAGGCAGAGGAGGGGCTAGCGCAAAGGCCGGTGAGTCTTTGATTGTGCATTCACACTTCCAGGGAGGAGAGTAGGGGGTGCTCCCAAGTGCAGCTGTCAGGGTGAAGCAGAGGGTAGGCTTGAGGGGTAAGAGGCCCCAGACGGGCCCAGGCTCCTTACAGCCTCCCTCGCCCTCGTCTTCCAGGAGCCGGACCTACGACATGATCCAGTACTATCAGAACGACATCCCCTATTGAGGCTGGCGTCGGCACACCCACCGCCGTGTTCCCCCCAGACTGTCCACAATCACGGAGCCGCGAGCACTTCCCTGTCCCTCCGCTGGGCGAGGTCAAAGAGTGAACTGTTGGTAGCCTCTTTCATCCAATGGAGTTATTTTTATAGGACAAATAGGACAATAGCGGTGCACCCTTGCAGAGCCTGGCCCCCACTCCTTTCTTAGGTGTGGCCCACACATGGCACGTGAGACTGAAGCGACAATCATCTGTTGGTACTGTCTCTGCACGGGTGTGAATACTTTGCACTGAACACATTCCCTACCTGTATTATTTCATAGGTACATGAAGTATTTTCTCATGTATAAAAAAAATTATATTCAACTTAAGGTTTAATCAACGTGACAAAAAGAACAAAAGTGCTGTGCTGAACTTGAATATCAGGTTTCTTGTCGAGGACTAAGTACACTTTCGGCTGAGGGCGGATTCCTGGGTGTGCTGGGAAGAGAGCTGGGCAATGTTTCCAGAGTCCTGAGATAAGAGGGGTGCTAAGGGCGCGCCAACTGCAGAACCTGCACTCACAGGCCCTGCAGGGCCACCCTGTACGGGGAGGTCGGGCAGTGCGTATGCCAGAGGGGTCGGGGACATGGTTATGAGCTTCACAAAGACTCCCACCACAGGCAGATTTCCCTAACTGCTCTCGCCCACTCTAGAGCTCTCTGCTGAGGGCTCCAGTGCAGACCACTTGGCCATCCTGTGCCGACTCTCCTCATGCAGGTGTCACTCAATGTCCTGCTTCTGCTCCAGTCTTTTCCTGTTTCCCTCTTGTTCATATTCCAGCGCTCTGCTCTGGGACTCCAGCCACTTACCCCCAGCAGCAGCCATCTACTCCCACCTACTATGACCCTCTAATTATTTTAAGCAGATAGGAAGAAAAAAAAAGATATAGAACATCTAGAAATAAGTCACTAAAATTAAAAATCCGAAAGATTGGTTAAATAGCAGATAAGATGTAAAGTGAAAATGGAAGACAACCAATGAAAGACAACACTGAGGGCGGCCAGATGGCTTGGTTGGAGCGCAAGCTCTCAACAACAAGGTTGCTGGTTCAACTCCCACGTGGAATGGTGGGCTATGCCCCCTGTAACTGGAGATTGAAAACAGTGACTGGACTTGGAGCTGAGCTGCGCCCTCCACAACTAGATTGAAGGACAACAACTTGGAGCTGATGGGCCCTGGAGAAACACACTGTTCCCCAATAAAATTAAAAAAAAACAAACACTGAAATTACCAAAAATGAAGCATAAAGAAAAGGAAAGTTGAATGAGAAGCTCCAGTCAACTTCTAATGGGATTCCAGAGACGGTGAAAAACACAAATACTCAGCTGCAGGAAACAGTTGAGTCCAGAGCCATATAAATAAAAATATAAGAAGCCAATATGTAAGATAAAAGGAATTTTTAAAATAGTACATTAATTTAAAATCAGGAAAGGAAGAGAAGAAGAAATAACAGATGGGGCAGTGAAATCATGGTAGACTTCGTGGTACTCAGACTTCAGTCGGACTACATCGTTAGCTACGAGGTCTGACAATTAAGATGAAGCAATGTTGCTAACCTTTTTTGATATCAGAGTGATTATTCATTATGAATTTGTACCAACTGGATAAACAGTTAACCAAGTTGACTATTTGGAAGTGCTGAAAAGGCTGCATGAAAAAGTTAGACGACCTGAACTTTTCGCCAACAATTCATGGCTCTTGCATCACACAATGTACCAGCTCACACGGCACTGTCTGTGAGGGAGTTTTTAGCCAGTAAACAAGTAACTGTGTTGGAACACCCTCCCTATTCACCTGATCTGGCCCCCAATGACTTCTTTCTTTACCTGAAGATACAGGAAATATGAAAAGAAAGACAGTTTGATGACATTCAGGACATCAAGGGTAATATGATAACAGCTCTGATGGCCAGTCCAGAAAAAATTCCAAAATTGCTTTGAAGGGTGGACTAGGCACTGGTATAGGTGCATAGCTTCCCAAGGGGAGAACTTCGAAGGTGATTGTAGTGATATTCAGCGATGAGGTATGTAGCACTTTCTCTAGGATGAGTTAGTGAACTTAATTGTCCAATCTTGTATGTTAAGTATCAGTGGACTAACCACTCCAGTTAAAAGGTAAGGATTAGAAACATGGATAAAAACATGAAATTGATGTACTTTAAATATAAAAACATAGGACCGGCCAAGTGGCTCAGGTGGTTAGAGCTCCGTGCTCCTAACACCAAAAGCTGCCGGTTCGATTCCTACATGGGCCAGAGGGCTCTCAACCACAAGGTTGCCAGTTCGATTCCTCGAGTCCCCCAAGGGATGGTGGGCAGCGCCCCCTGCAACTAAGATTGAACATGGCACCTTGAGCTGAGCTGCCGCTGAGCTCCCAGATGGCTCAGTTGGTTGGAGCACGTTCTTTCAACCACAAGGTTGCCGGTTGGACTCCCGCAAGGGATGGTGGGCTGCGCCCCCTGCAACTAGCAACGGCAACTGGACCTGGAGCTGAGCTGCACCTTCCACAATTAAGACTGAAAGGACAACAACTTGAAGCTGAATGGCACCCTCCACAACTAAGAAAGGACAACAACTTGACCAGGAAAAAAATTCTGGAAGTATACACTGTTCCCCAAATAAAGTCCTGTTCCTCTTCCCCAATAAAATCTTTCAAAATATATATATATATATAAAAACATAGACTTAAGGTGAAAGTAGAGGAAAAAGGATTTCTCAGCCATAATCATGTGTGTGAATGTTTATGAAGCAAAATTTGACAGAATTCAAAGAAATAAATCCACAGAGTTGGAGATACTAACAGTACTCTCTTCACAGCTGACAGAACTGGCAAGAAAGTGAACACAGGAGACCTGAACAACTATCACCCATCTTGATTTCATGGGCACTTATAAAACTTACTTCAGCTGTCAACAGCAAGAGCATCTCTGTTCACCATCCAGGCTATATGCTGGGTCACAAAACAGATCTCAGAATCATGCAGGGTATGTGCTCTGATGACACGGAACTAAGTTAGGAACCAAGAACTAGGTATCTGGAAGAACCCTAAATATCTAAATACTGAAAGTGGAACTAAAATACTAGACCAAAATAAATGTAAGATCTGAGGGAATATCAGAGTTAAGATGCTTTAAGGTAGTGTTTGGGGAGGACAGTTGAGATGGGCCAAGTTCAAGTAGAAAGGATACCATAATATAGGATGTAACTTCCAGAAATCAAACAGGAGAAGGGAGGGGGAAGAGCACAGAAACAGCAGGATAAACATTTTAAAATGGTGGAAATGCATTCAAACATAGTAGAAATTATTTCAAACCACAATACTTGAAAAGGAAGCTTGTCAAATTGGCTTTAAAAAGTCAATCAAATGCTATGTACAAGATTCCAGTAATATGGCAAATTATGTAGCTTCAAAAATTAGAAATGCTATTTACAATATTGGGGAGAAAATCTATATCCATGAGCTGACGAGAAAATGGCAAAAAAAAAAAACAAGAAAAGAAATCTTAAGAACAATCAATTTCCTCTTTTGGTGATGTGGGAAACAAAAGACCAACCCAAGAGCCTGAAACCTTTGAGGAGTTTGTTAGGGGAGCTTGGTCTGCCCTCAGGATAGGGTAGACTGGAAATAAAGCCATGCCCAAAAGACCAGAAACTGCCTTGATGCAAGTATCTGCAAAACCCATCATGCTTAAAGGTGAAACATTGAAAGTTGTGCCTCCTAGATAAAGAACAACGAGGTATACGTGGGCCTGCTTCACTTCAGCATTCAATACTGAAGGCCCTAGCCAGTCCAGTCAGGCCATAAAAAGAAATGGTTTAAGAATCTAGAACAGAGACGTAAAACTCAGAAGTGGTATTTGTATACATAAAAATTCCAAATAATCTTTAATGTGATGTATAATCAAGGTCAATATACAGGTCATTGTATAAATTGTGTCTGTGTGTGTGTGTGTGTGTGTCTGTCACAACACAAACGAAATTGCAATTAAACAGTACCATTTATAACGATATCAAAACACCAAATACCAAGAAATAAATCTAATGAACGATTGATTCATAAGAAATACTGAAAACTACAAATGTTGAAATATCTAAACAAATAAGAGTAACATTCATGGAGTGGAAGACTCAACATTATACAGATGTTTGTTCTCAAATCGATCTGTAGTTTCATGGTAAATGCCAATCAAAATCCCAGAAAGTTCTGTAGTGGAAATTGGCAAGTCTAAAATTGAAATGGAACTGCAGATGTCAAAATATAGCCCTTTCCATCTTGAAGACCAACAAATCTAGATATCAAGACTTATCCTGAAGCTACAGTAGTTAAGACAATGTGGCTGACTGGTGCCAGGAAAGACCAATAAACTATGGAGGAGATGAAGTTTAGGAACCTACCCATAAACAGGTATGCAGGGCAGTAGGGAAAGACGGGCTTTTCAATAATGGCATTGCATCAACTGGGTATTAGTATAGAAAAAAATTAGTCTTGACCGCCTACTTCATATCTGACATAAAAATCATGTCCAGGTGGACTGTAGAGTTGTGTATTAAAGGTAAACTTGAAAGGCTTGTAGAAGAAAGTACAGAAGAGAATGTCTTGCTGTACTCAGGACACAGAACCTCAGGTTCTTAAACAGAACCAAAAAAGCAATCATAATAATTTGGACTACATAAAAGGCATGCCACAGACCTGGGAAGACATTTGCAATATATTTCACACACTTTTCTGTGTTAAAGAAAAAAATTAAGGTGTAATGTTTTTTTCAACATAAAACCACAATGATGGGTCTAAATATCTAATGAAGAAATAATGCCAATGTTACTCTTTCAAAAAATAGAGGAAAGAACACTTCCCGGTTCATTTATAAGAAGGGCAGCATAGCCCTGACATTAAAACAAGACAAGGACATTCAAAAAAAAAAAATTATAGAGCAATATTCTCCCTCATGGA